>NW_027096760.1:0-22430 GCF_019320115.1 Miscanthus floridulus | reverse complement strand
TCATCTAGCATGTCTGCTACTCTGCGGCATCATCATCAAAAGCCTCGAGGCGTGGTCTCACCACCTCCGCTCTTATACGATCTGCTTCACCATGGTGGATCCACCGGTGGTAGCCAGCCGTATAACCATTGTACACAAGATGTTTACCCATGGTCACCTTGTCTACCCTTCTGTTGTTGTCACATTTGCTACAGGGACACTAAAGTTTAGAATGTCCTTTAGCTACACCCGAGCTCCATGCATGTTCCAAGAAAGCATCTATCCCATTCACCCACTCAATGTCATAGTCAGTCCTGCTTCTTCGGCCCGTGTACATCCACTGACGGTCTTCCATCCTTCCACATATACAGCACATAGTAATGTAACCATTAGTTGCATCTACGTAGTGTTCCTACTCTCTAATAGGTGAGGATAGGTCCTAATCCCACCCACGGATGCATAGATGAGGTTAGTTTCTATGCTCCACTCCCTTTTCGAGATAGAATTTCGGCAGCACCTCCCCGCTGTTCTCTCGATGCACGTCCTGCAAGGGAGAGTGTGTATCCGGAGAACAACAGGGGGGTGATGCCGAAACACCATCTTGGACCGGAGCGGACCATGGAAACTAACCCATCTACGCATCCACGGGCTGTCCAAAAAACATGGACAATCCAAAACAGATACGGTCGCAGATATACAAAGATCTGTATACCTCCAACCGTATCTCTTTCGGACAGGAGACACCTAACTAGGTTACGCAACCAAAGACCACATACAGATAGAGGGGTTTATACCTAGGGTGCCGGTGAGGTCAGGGTAGCAGGGCGGTGGAGAGGTGGTGCAGTGGTGAGTCGACGCGGTGCAGGAAGACCCACAGCGCCGACGAAGACGATCGGGGTCGCCGAGTCCCTCCCACAGGTCCTCCTGCAAAAGAGGGCAAAAATGGTTAGTGTTGACTCAAAATTTCGGTAGCACCTCCCCTGCACGGGGAGGTTCCCAAAACCTGCAAAAAAACATGGCACAAAGGCCAACAACCACATATATACCAAACATGGGCACGAAGGCCAACAACCCACCAATATATCAGAGGAGCCATGTACTTTAGTTCTCTTTCCATGCAGATGAAAGTATTGAAGTAGTACAACAACAATTACTACTAACCCTACAACTACTACTAACACTACTACTAACAACTACTTAACTACTAATAGTACAAATACTAAGAACTACTTAACTATTAACAACTACTACTACTAACCACTACTACTTACTAACTACTACTATTTACTAACTACTACTACTACTATGCCTACAACTAACACTACTAACTACTACTAACAACCACTACTACTTACTAACTACTACTATTTACTAACTACTACTACTACTAACCCTACAACTAACACTACTAACTACTACAACTAACACTACTAACTACTACTACTAACACTACAACTAACTACTACTACTAACACTACAAGGGTAGGGCTTACCTTGGCGGCAAGAACGGCAAGAGCGAGGGCCGGCAACGATGGCAGGGATGACCGCAGCAGTGCGAGGATCAACGGGCGGTCAAAACGGCGCGAGGATCGATGGGTGGTTGGGTCGGCACCTTCCTCTTCTTCCTCCTTCCCCTTCTCTTTCTTCCTCTTCCTCCTCCCCTTCTCTTTCTTCCTCTTGCTCCTCTCCTTCTCCCTCTGCTGGCCAGCCGCAGGGCACAGCAGGGTCGGTGGAGCGCGGGCCGGCGGGGGAGCTTGGGGCCGGCCGGGTCGCTGTCCCCAGGGGAGCTCGGAGCCCGGGACGCCGATGAGCTCGGGGCGCCGGCCGGGGACCGGGGCGCGGGCGCAGGGCTGGCGGGGCTGGGGGCGCGAGCGCCGGGGGCTGGGCGGGAGCGCCGGCCGGGCGCCGGGCCGAGCGCCGCCGGGACGGGGGGCAGGGGGCACGGGACGGGGGCGGAGGGCGTAGGACGGGGGCGTCGGGGTGGGCCCGGCAGGAACTCGCTGGAGGGGGACGACAGCGGGGTCGGCGGCGGCGACGCGGCGACGCGGGGGCGGGTGGGAGACGAGTGAGGAGGGGGTGGGGTTGGGCCGGCCCATTCTAGCATTTAGGTAAAAAGAATTTGCCGAGTGCCAGGCCCAGTGGCACTCGGCAAAGGTTTTTTTTATTTTTTTAAAAAAAATTCTTTGCCGAGCGCCCTATGACCTGGCGCTCGGCAAAGGCTTTCTTTGTCGAGTGCCAAGGTTGGCACTCGGCAAATTAATTTTTTTTTGTTTTTTCGCCCCATTTTTCTTCTAGGGCCTTGCTACAGTAATTAAAACTCCATTTCAAAATTTGGGACAATTTTTAGTTTTTTACTTTATTTCCTTAATTAGTTTTTGTTTCGTTGAATTTTTTTGACTATTTCAAATTTGAACTGCATGTACATGAAATAATGTAATTTGGTCATTCAAAAAATGGTATTCATGGTATTTGGTGTATGTTGAGTCTCTATCCACGAACTCACATCAAATTTCGCGCATCTTCTTCACGTAACATGACGAGCCACTTGTGGAAAAAGTGTTTTAAAATTATATAAAGTCCATACAAAGTCCGAAAATCACGAAACTTGTCGAGGTGTCATGTTATCGCATGTGTAGGCTGTGGTAAAAAACTTGAGAATGTTTCGAGCAAGTTGCGATGTCAGATGCATAAAACCTAGACATTTGTGGAGATGTCTGGGTTTTATGCATCTGACATCGCAACTTGCTCAAAACATTCTCAATTTTTTACCACAGCCTACACATGCGATAACATGACACCTCGACAAGTTTCGTGATTTTCGGACTTCGTGTGGACTTTATATAATTTTAAAACACTTTTCCCGCAAGTGGCTCGTCATGTTACGTGAAGAAGATGCGCGAAATTTGATACGAGTTCGTGGATAGAGACTCAACATACACCAAATACCATGAATACCATTTTTTGAATGACCAAATTCCATTATTTCATGTACATGCAGTTCAAATTTGAAATAGTCAGAAAAATTCAACATAATCAAATTAATCAACCAAATATAACAAAAAACTAGAAAAAGCACCAAATTTGAACATGAAGTTGTAAACAATGTAGGCGGGCCCAACAACAAAAAATTTGGGGTCAAAAAAACAAAAAAAAATTGAAAATTTGCCGAGTGCCAGCTTGGCACTCGGCAAAGACTGTCTTTGCCGAGCGCTGGTCCAGAGGCACTCGGCAAAGAAATTTGTAAAAGAAAATTTTCAAAAACGGTTAAAAAGTCTTTGCCGAGGGCCTAACGGTGATGCCCTCGGCAAAGATTGACGGCAGGGGATGGGCGTTGTGTGAGGCGGTGTTACCGAGGCCGGCCCTTTGCTGAGGGCTAAGCCCTCGGCAAATAATTATTGTTGTTGTGTGCTTGTCTTTGCCGAGGGTCTAGCCCTCGGCAAAGAGTCTTTGCCGAGGGCTGTTCTTTGCCGAGGGTCAGGCCCTCGGCAAAGATGCTCTGTCTGGTAGTGAACACCATGTTGTCGCAAGCTGTTCCACCTGGCCATCATCCTGATGCACACCTATATATATGTAGACATGCAACACTGGTGGCCATATCATCTTATGCCTCTTGTTTCTTGGTCGGCCCAGCTTGTATGCTAGACAACCACTACTACAGAAAACTTATTTGAGGAGGGCAAAAACAATTAACCGAGCGAGGCGGGCATCCCATCCGCCTCCGCGCGCAAAGGTCACGATTAATCCAGTCTCAACGGAGGCGGTTGGTCGCTCACCTCGGTAAATCAAATAAAAAAACAAAAAACTGAAAACCCGTGGACAAGCCCAGCGAGCCCACCCACAGGCCCGCCGAGCCCATCCATGGGCCGCTGTCATCGCTCGCTGGATCCAGCCTCCCAGCCACCATATCCGGCCTCCCCGCCACCGGATCCAACCTCCTATGCCGGAGTTGACGAAGAGGTGGAGTAGGAGCGCCGGAGGAGGAGGAGCGTCGGCAGAGGAGGAGTGCCAGACGAGGAGCGGCGCTGCCGTAGTTGCTCGCCGGATCCAGCTTCCCTTTCGCTGGATCCGGCCTGACAGCCACCGGATCTAGTCTCCCAACCACCGGATCTGGCCTCCCGGCGCCGGAGTTGACGAAGAGGTGGAGTAGGAGCACCAGAGGAGGAGCGGCGCCGTTGCCTCGGCCTCGGCCGTGCCCGCACCGGCCGCCGCACCCATGCCCACCTGAGAGAGGGAGAGAGGGAGGGGCGCCGCGCCGGAGTGGAGGGAGGGGCACCGCCGGCGGCCGCCGTGCTAAGGGGGGGAGGGAGAGAGTGCTCAGGGAAGGGAGGGAGGGAGAGAGACGGCTGAGTGAGGGAGGGAGGCTGAGTGAGGGAGAGAGAGGCTGAGTGAGGGATCTAGGGTTTCATCTCTTTATATACCGTGACTTGTATCCGGGCCGAGTTGGGCTTCTATTGAACTCGGCCTTATTAACGGAGGCTGGCCTCTTAAGAGGTTCGCCTCCGAAAATAGCCCTATTTTCCCAGGTGGGCCTTTTAAGAGGCCCGCCTCTGTTAATAGATTTTAGGTAACCGCCTTCGTAATTCGATTTTGTGAGGCGGTTGATTGTAACCACCTCGGTTAATAGAAATGATCGCCTCGGTTAATCCTAGGCATTAACCGAGGCGGTTCAAATGCCCGCCCACCTCCGAGCCCCTTTGTCAAACGCCTTGGTTAAGATTTCTTGTAGTAGCGAGCAGAGACCGAATAGCTGGAGATGCACAATGTGTGGGCGGCGGAGGTCCGATCCCAGTGTTTGATGGATGAAATTCGAAGATTGTCGACGGCTCAGGTGGACAAATAACCAAATTACGCTCCTTGTTCCGTCAGTCTGATCCCCTTGTGGTTGAAGCAGCCATGCAACGTGATGCTTTGATCTTCGTTTCACGCCACTTGCCTGCTCTCTCTTTGAGAAGACCTCCTGGCGTGCAAATGCCTTCGACTAGAGATGTGTGTAGATGTGGTTGGACAGATGTGATGGCGTGTGGACTTGCCTCTTTTGGCGTGGTGGCGTGATGGTATAGATGCAGAGTCATTCTTGATGGCATCTAGACTCGCCTCCTTGGTGCGGCGACATTGTTGGTATAGATGCGGAGCCATTCTCAATGTCGATGGCGTCTAGGCTCGCCTCCTCGATGCGGCGGTATTGTTGGTGTAGATGTAGAGCCATTCTTAATGGCGTCTAGACTCACCTCCTTTGTGTGGTGGCATGCTATGCATGACGATAGGTAGTGCTGATTCTGGGCCTCCAGTGGTAGCGCCGTGGTGGTTGATGTCGGCGCTAGCTCCAACGACGGTGTGGTGGAAACTCACAACCCTTCTTGTGGCTTTATCTTGCTACTCCTATGGTTGGTGGATGATACATGTATTCCTTCCGCTCTAGCTTCTCCTCCATACGTCCAGAACAAAAATGAAAGGATCTTGGGGTGGCTAGAGGGGGTGAATAGCGTAACTATATTGCCAGCACAAACACTAGGAAAATGTGTTAGACAATGAGGAGACCCTAAAAACACTACCTCTAGCTACAATTTAGCAAGGCTAGGTTGAGAGCAACCTACGCAGTTCTAGTGATCAAGATAGAGACTGAGCTATCTCACTAGATATGAAAAACTAAGCTAGGTTTTCTCCCTAGGATGACAAGACTAATATCTCTACTCTTGAAATGTAAGAACACAATGAAATCCACAAGAGTAGAGTGATCCATACCACACAAAGAAAACACCAAGATATATCCCCATGATTCAATGACTTGTAGGTCACCTACATCCATGTTGACGTGAGTCCAAAAAGGATTGTCGTTTCTCTACCAAGACTCAACCATGCAAGGTTGCCTCTTCCACTTGAGGGCTTGGTCTCTAAGCTGGCCCGATCACAAGGCACTCTCAACACCTCTATCTTCACTAAGTTGCTCTTTTCCAACTGGCAAGGATGAGCACAAGAGCTCTTACATATCACCTCCAGAGCACCTCACAATCTTCAATTGAGTGCTTCGACAGAGTTTCGTTGCACCAAGCTGTCTGGGTGGTGGCAACCACCAAGAGTAACAAGAAAATCCGTAGTCAATG
The DNA here is from genome assembly GCF_019320115.1 of Miscanthus floridulus. Classification (NCBI taxonomy): domain Eukaryota; kingdom Viridiplantae; phylum Streptophyta; class Magnoliopsida; order Poales; family Poaceae; genus Miscanthus; species Miscanthus floridulus. The sequence continues at coordinate 16,350 of NW_027096760.1, read as the reverse complement.
GATCCCTAGTGCCACTCAATGTAATCTCTCAAAGCAAATACACTTGGATCACTCCAATCTCACCAAGAATGCAATCTCTAGCAAGCAAATGTGAGTGGAGGCTTAACTTGAGCTCTAGTGTGTGTGAATATCAGCAAGGGAGTCCAAAAGAAGTGTCAAGCCCAGCCACGTCCTCTATTTAGCCCCACACAAGAAAAGAGCCATTGGGGACAAATTGTACCTTTCAGGATAGAACCAGAGACCTCTGGTGGGTCACTAGAGTTTACCATTGGAGCTCCCTCAACCTGTACTGGCATTGTGTTAGAATTAGCTGTTATTGTGCTCTAAGCTCTGGTAGGTGCTCTCTTGTGATCACCAGAAAACTCTGATGAGTGTTAGAGCCCCTCTCTCCCCACGCACAAAAACATGTATCCATTGCATTGCGACGCTCCAGTATGGAGCTCTTGTGGTGTCACCGGAGAGCTTTGGTGTCGAATTTCAAACTTTTTCTCGTGTGTACCTGTGTACTGTGCCTAAGCTTTAGTGGTCACCTCTTTGGTGCCACCGGAAGTTAAGGTTGCCACGCTAAAGAACCACAGAGGCTGGGCAATGATCAATACCTTTAGCCACAGAGCTTCAGGTTAAAAATAGCCACCGCCGACCTCCTTTTCTCAAACCTTTTCAAATGGCTAGCTCTAATAGGCCTCCCTAAGATGACCAATACCTTTAGCACTAAGTTAGTATATTTTGCAGAGGTTTCACTTAATTCTCACTGCGCCACTTGACCATATGCAATGTTAATCTCATCAAGTGGAACTATATAACCGCATTAGCAACATATTTGTCCCTATTTATAGTACGTCTATCTATCCTATCAACCTGACCAAAGTTATACAAAAAAGGTACTAATATTTATGATATGAAATAAGTATCATCGAATTGATTATGAAATATGTTTTCTAAGTGCATAGTATACAAGGTATGTATCTAGACATAGTATATATCTAAGTGCATAGCAAAAGGTATGTATCTAAAAACCCCAACACATCTTATAATTTGGAGCCGAAGGAGTATTTAGCATATCATCATACACCTAGCACACGTGAATATATACATGCTCATATGTATGAGCTCATAACATACAAGCACATGCAATTTGCTTATTTCTTTTCTTCCCTTTAAGAACAAAATTCTTTTTGATAGCACATACAAATATGCATACACACATGAGAAAAAATATACAAAATCTCATCAAACATCTATAAAGCACTGTATACATTATTCATCGTGAAGATCATAAAACAAATATAAATTACATAATGAAAGGATTCACTTAATGCTTATATATGCATACAACCAATATAGTCCATGGTAGAAATATATGCATCTGACATGTTTGTATTTCATCATTGATAGAGTATTCAACACACATTTTCATAATGCACTGCTTCAATATTTACTCACAAAACAAAGGTTAGAAGGATAAATTATTCCACCTGTAGTCAATCTGAATGCCAAGATGGAAACCTTCAACAGGTCACAGGGGGTATTTCTTACAATGGTTATGGACTTGATGAATTTGTACCTGAGAAAACTGCTGCTTATATTAGCCAATATGATCTGCAAATACTCAGATGACAGTAAGGGAAACTTTAGACTTCTCTGCACGGTGCCAATGTGTGGGAAGTAGAGATGGTAATCCCCTTTTCACAAATTTTCATATGTCGTAATCACAAAAAAGTTAGTTCATTCCTATGTAATAACAATATTGTGTTTTTATTTGTCCAAAGAAATACTTGAGGAAGTGAACAAAAGGGAGAAGATGGCCGGGATAATACCTGGCCATGATATAGATCTACAAATGAAGGTAAAATTTTAATCCCATTTTATAAACGGACCGACATTAGTTTATTTGTTTTACCAATAATGCATAGTCATGTCTTGAAAGAATGAAACACTGCAATGTGGATCAAAAGAATAGTTTCTCGAGCCCTAATTGATACTTCAGCTGTGTAAATTAAATATCTGTGCGAAATAAAAGGTAAAGTGGCTTATGTAGGCAACATCAATTGGACCTTCAGAGAAAAGGCTACATACAGACAATATTTTGAAGGTATACACATTACCTAAAAGAAACCAATCCTCGACAAAGGAAATTATAGGCTTACCACAAAGCTATTTTTTGGTAGATCATGGGGCTAGACATATGTGCAGACACCATGGTTGGGGATGCAATGAGAAGAGGCATATCTGGGGGTCAGAAGAGAAGACTAACAACAGGTATATTAGAGCAATATGGTTGGCATTTTACGGGAAAAAAAAGAAATGAAAATATGGTTAGCAAACATATATTATAATGATCACTAAATATTCTTTCACCTACATGCAACAGCGGAGATGATTATTGGACCAGCAAGAGCATTTTTCATGGATGAAATATCCAATGGTTTGGATAGCTCTACTACTTTCCGAATAATAAAGTGCTTTCAACAATTGGCCAACATCAATGAATGCACCATGCTTATTTCACTTCTTCAACCAACACCTGAGATATTTGATCTATTTGATGACCTGATACTAATGGCAGAAGGAAAGATTATCTACCATGGCCCTCGAAACGAAGCTCACATTTTTTTTGAGGAATCAGGTTTCAGATGTCCAGAGAGAAAAGGGATGGCTGACTTTCTACAAGAGGTAATTAGCTGTATACCGCTAAAACAGTTGCAAAAGGAAAACCAAAATATACTTCGCAAGTTCAATGATCTACTTTTTCTGACTTGGAATCATTAGGTATTGCACCAAAAGGACCAAAGGAAGTACTGGTCCGGTACAGATGAATCTTACATATATGTTTCTCCTCATCAGTTGTCAACCATGTTTAAGAAATATCAGAAGATGAACAAATTAGAAAATCCTTCTGTAGCTCAGAAAATCAAGCTGGGAAAGGAATCTTTATCTTTCGATAACTATTCACTATCAACACTCGAACTATTCAAAGCTTGTGGAGCAAGGGAAACACTTTTGATTAAAAGGAATATGTTTTTTTATGCCTTCAAAACTGTGCAGGTTGTATAGCCATTGAACTTAATTCATACAAAATATGATAGTCACTACTTTTTGTACTAATACATTCATATTGAATCTAATATTTACTCCTTTATTCAGCTTTCCATTGTTGCAGTCATTACAATGTCTGTATTCTACCGGACTCATATGACAACAGATTTGACTCAAGCAAATTACTACATGGGAGCGTTGTTTTATTCCATTTTAATCATTATGCTAAATGGCATACCAGAGATAAGCATGCAAATTGCAAGACTACCAAGTTTCTACAAACAAAGAAGATATCATTTCTATCCTTCATGGGCATATGCAATGCCCGCTTCAATCCTGAAGGTTCCTTTCTCCCTATCAGACTCGATCACTTGTATGGATATGCATCACTTATTATGGTATTGGTTACACATGGACAGCTTCCAGGTAAATGTTGTATTAAAAAACTCTCAAATTTACATTGCTGAGAACCAATTTATATGAGTCTATGACTAATAAGGGGAATCTTTCTTTCAAATCACTACCAGGTTATTCTACCAATTTCTGATACTTTGTCTTCTCCATCAATCAGTAACATCATTATACCGATTTATTGCTTCTCATGCTCAAACACATATTTTGTCTTTTCTCTACCATTTCATGTCCGTAGTGCTCTTACAATTGTTTGGAGGCTTCATTCTTGCCAAACGTAAGACAACTATCATAATATAAGGCACATTTAGAACATATACACCCATTAAAATTTGTTATATGCTACCGTTATGTTCCAGCCTCTATGCCAGGATGGTTAAGCTGGGGATTTTGGGTATCTCCATTGTCCTATGCACAAATCAGCATAGCCATCAATGAATTTGCACCAAGATGGCAAAAGGTGAAATTTTGTGACCAATAGTTGACTTCTATCACACATTCAACTTTCTCACCAGCACATTTAATTTTTTTCAGGAAACTATGCAAAACAAGGCGGTAGGGAACCAAATCTTGACTAACCATGGCCTCGACTATAGCTGGGATTTTTACTGGATATCTGTTGGAGTCCTACTTGGATACACCATTTTCTTTTACATAGCTTTTGGACTAGCATTAGCTTACAGAAAACGTAAGTTCACTAATAAAAATGCATAGCATGCCATAAATTATTGTTTACTTTAGAAACAAACCATACTGCTATCGTTTCAGCTATACAATTTCAAGCATATCATGGCAACATGCCAAGAAAGTGCTCCACTAATGGACAGGAAGAAGAGACCAATATCAAAAAAGAATCTGATGATCATGCAAATGTGCCCCAAAAAGGTAATCCCATCAACCAACCTCCTGCCTGTCCTCACTCTGCGATGATATAGTAGAGTATACCCTACTAAAATGATTACATTGATATTTTTGAGGTACCATAAAACAACATATAAAATCTACATAAGCTTCCCAATATAATAGATATATGAAGGTAGTATAGTTGTCTTTCAAAAGCAGAATCCATGCAAATATGCAATCTCCTACATCTTTATCTTCTTGCAGCAAATATGGCTATGCCAACTATGCGACTTGCACTTACGTTCTGCAATCTGAACTACTGTGTTGATACACCACCGGTAATTTGAAAATCCCCATTTCGAATTTTTCTTAATGCTTTCATAGTGCTTGCCTGCTTTTCTTTGAAGTGTGGCTACCTAAGAATTGTACCCATGTTGCAGGAAATGCTAAAACAAGGTTGCACAACAAGAAGACTCCTACTACTTAATAATGTAACTGGTGCATTTCGTCCTGGTGTTCTTTCTGCATTGATGGGTGTCAGCGGAGCTGGAAAGACAACTCTACTAGTACTAGATGTATTGGCAGGAAGGAAAACCGGAGGATATATTGAAGGAGACATAAGAATAGATGGATATCCCAAGGTGCAAGAAACATTTGTCAGAATCTTGGGTTATTGTGAGCAAGTTGACATACATTCTCCACAGCTTACAGTTGAAGAGTCTGTAACTTATTCAGCTTGGCTCCGTCTGCCTTCGAAGGTTAACGAAAAAACTAGATCTGTAAGATCTCTGGATCCTCACGTCACATATTAATCTTTTTTAAATAAATAATGAAATTTGGTATGCATATCACTGAATGGATAATAATAAAAAGTTTGCATATACATAAGCAACTGACCATTATCTTCATTTTTCTTGTTCACACACAGGAATTTGTGGATGAAGTCCTAAAAACTGTTGAGTTAGATGAAATAAAAGATACTTTAGTTGGGAGGCCAGGAATGGATGGATTGTCCTTGGAGCAGCGAAAAAGGCTAACAGTTGCAGTTGAACTTGTTTCAAACCCTTCTGTCATACTAATGGATGAACCAACTACAGGACTAGATGCTAGATCAGCAGCAATTGTTATACGTGCAGTAAAAAATATTTCTGAAACAGGAAGGACAGTAGTATGTACAATTCATCAGCCTAGCACTGAAATTTTTTAGGCTTTTGATGAGGTATTTAAGTTTCTGCAATATATTGCAAAATTCTAATAATTTACATCAACCCAGTACAAAGAAATTAGTTATTTGTGAAAAAGAAATCAAGAGTCTTTAAAGACAAGTGTCTATTTTTTCAAACAAATGTTTCCAAATACGGTAAGCGCGGTATGAAGGTCCCCTAATGTTATCTTATATTACGAATATCAAATAGGGAGAAGTCCATTTTCGGCCATCCAACCACTGCCCGAGTTTGTTTTGGCAATGAACTCAAAAACATAAATCTTGTACCACCCAATTAACAATACTAGTCAAATTTGGCCATCTAGCAAGGTGTTTTTGTATTTTTTTTAATAATAAAAAACTGGTTTACGCTCTAATTTTTTTTCTAAATAATTCATTTTAAACTAAAACGTATGAAACAATATATACAAGTACAAAAAAAATGCTTTTCGGGATGGAGGGAGTATATATACATACCGCTAGATTGGAGTTATTTGGGATTTATTGTACTTGTTCCTAGTATATTTATTTCTCGTAATCGTATCGTTATTTATTTAAACCATCATTATGTGCTTATCTTGCTATACTGATTTTTTCATAAACTCAGCCTGCCATTGTGAAAGGTGTTCGGTACAGTATGTGATGGACGTGTCTAAAGTGCTGGAAAATAGGCAGTTGAGTCCTGGAATAGTTTTTTGTTTATATATATAAGGTCCTGGAATAGTTAATTGGCTGCATAAGCTCATAGGCATCTGGTTATCTGCCTAACCAACTCGCAAAAGCACTGAAAACGCTTAACAGGCAGTGCTTTTTATGTAGCCTGAGCAGACAGGCAGCGCTCAAGCTGAAGTGGTCAACAAGCATCTTTTCCTATCAGCCAAAAAACTATTTATTTTCTGGTTATACTGACATGATTTATGTTTTCCTCCCCATGTAAAGAAAATGTAACTGGTATATATAAAATAGTTTTTCAACTTGTTAATCTCCTTGCTTTGTTTCATATGCATGTAAAGAAAAATGCTTAGAATAACTTATTTTAAATTTCTTCTTTCAAGTGACCAAAAAGGAAACAGATCCTTCTAGTACTACTGGAAAAGATTTTTTGGTAACATGACTGCTACAAGAAATTTGTCTTCATTGAATCAAGTATTATTTCGTGCAGCTTATATTAATGAAAAATGGTGGAAATATAATCTACAATGGACCCATAGGAGAGAAATCTTGCAAAGTGATTGAGTATTTTGAGGTCAGTATTCTTCAATCTTGATGGTGTAGTGTATCTATTTTTATGTTCTTTGTTTTATCCTTTTCTTTTGAATTCAAATCATATTAATTTTTTCTTGTGGGACTTCAATTCTTGATGATATCTGACTCTAAGAAATGATTTTTATAAGTGGTTATGAGGATATAGCAGCTAGTAATCAGACAATGCCAGTTTCCAGTGGATTTTCTTTTCACACAGTTGGTAGTCCTATATACTTAAGTAACATTGTGTTTGAAGATGTTTGTACCCGTGATGTAGCATGGTTCACTGCAACTCACGTGAACAACATATGTATATCCTGCTTTCAGCCTTGCATTTTGCATTTAAAAATTGATGAGTAAATGGTATATATCTGTCCAGCATTTATATGTAGTAAAAAAAATAGCACTGATATTTTCCATGGCAAATGTATATGTAGAATGTGGTACTGTCCTAGTGTTTTGAGGAAAACCGTAGGTTATGACTAGACGTCATATCTGCGTTTGTGTCCTCACTGCAACAATCCAGATATAGTACATCATAATATATGAGTAATTTGGTAAAATCGTATTATTACAGAAATACGCTTCCAAATTCAAGTTCAAGAGGCATTAAACTGGGTGGTGGGGTATGCACTGTGGATCCACCAACTGAGTAAGGCTCAGTTCCTGGTCCAACAAGGAACTAATAGGGTGCATTATTGCCTCTTTGTCTCGACAGAAAATTTCTGGAGTCCCAAAAATAGAGAGAAATAGCAACCCTGCTACTTGGATGATTGTAACACCCAAAATTTTTCATTCTTTCAAATAAGTAAATTTGATTTAATTATGTTATTAAGTGTGCATTCAATTATAGGAAATTAATAATTTTTGGGGAATTAAAAATCAATTATAAGATTTGAAACTTTTGAATGCATACATGCTGCTGCACTATTTACTCATGTGCTGATTGTTTTTGAATTAGAGTTCAAATGAAATCAAAAATTATTTGAAAATGCTTTTGGAAAAATTTGTTTGGAAAATAAAAAGTGAAAATGATCATCTCCCCCTTCCTTGTTTTCGGCCCACATGGCCTTTTTCCCGCGCGGCCCGTTCACCCTCCTCTCCCCTTCCCCGCTCAGCCCAGCCGCCGCTCTCGGCCCAGCAGCCGCGCCCAGCCCGGCACCGCAGCCCAGCCGCGCGCCTCGGTGTCGCCAGCCCAGCAGCCGCGCCTGCGCCCGCACCAGGCAACCGCCCGCGCCCAGCCGCTGACGCCTGGCCCCACCTGTCGGCGCCGCCCCCAACCTCCCGCTCGCCCCGCGCCGCAACCGTCGCCCACGAACGGCGTCGTGGGAGCGCCCCTCCTCGCGCCTCGGCCGCTTCAAATAGCAGCCCGACCCCTCCGCGCGCACCCGACTGCCCCCCGCTCTCATTTTCGCGCTTGCCAAGCACCGAGGAAGGCCGCAACCGCCGCTGCCGTGGTCGCCGGGATCCGCCATCGTCGAGCTCGGGACCTCCGCGCGGACAGCCTCCTCCGAGCCGCCTTCGTCTCCATTTCCCCCTTGGTGAGCTTCGCCGTCCTCCCCTCTATCTCCCCGTGCATCTCACTTCTCGTTTTTTTGGCTTCTTGAGCCTTGGCCGCGAGCTCCGCGAGCCATGGTCGCCGGCCATGGCGGCCACCGCGCTAGCCCCCGTTTCCGGCCGCCGAAACGGCATGGCCGCGACCCCCTTCTCCCCTCGAGCTCACGGGTGCCCTCGGACGTCCGTTTGGTGAACCCTAGCCCAAATCCGCACGCGACCGAGTCCTTCACGCCGCCGGCCAAGACGCCTGGCCGCCGGTGACCCTGTTCCGGTCAGCCCCCCCCCCCCCCCCCCCCCCTTTTCTCCCTCCTCGGTCTAATCTCAACCGTCCATCGCGAGATCAACGGCCACCAGTGAAAGATACCCCTTCGTGTGGCTGTTTTTCAAAAGAGTCCCTGGACTTTTCTAAGTCTTAACCCGCAGCCCAAAACGTATTTCCCCGAATGCGCAATCTCGATTAGAAAGCGTAAACTCCACGGCTTAAGTCAATAGTACGCTTTCAGTATTTACAGAAATGCCATTTGAACTGTTTCACTTATAAAATTGTCGTTTTAGCTCCGAATTAATCCATTCAAATCGCGTTAGCTTCGTAATTTCATAAGCTACATATTGGAGCTACTGTTAGTCAAGTTTGGAACTTTTTAATTTCATGATTAGATTTAATTAAATATATGGCTATAGAAAAACCCGTTTAAATCATAACTTTCGCATTTTAGCTCCGTTTTTCGTGAACTTCGCGTTGACGTGATCGTAGCGAGACGTAGATTAGTTTTACAAACATTTTATCTTGATTTCAATACTGTTGGTGTACTGTTCTAATGATAGGAATGTTTGCTTTGCATGAATGCTTTTGGAATGTTGTATGTTGCCGTGTTGGTCGCGTTCAGACGGTGAGGAAAATGTGGGAGACCAAGAACTCTTCGACGACCAGCAGGACCAGCACGAGTTTGTGAACCAAGGCAAGTATAACATGGGCCTGCCTTGATGTCCTATTTCACTTTAATCAAATACTCATTTGCATGTGTCTAATTTTGATACTCGTAAGGACATCCTAGTGATTGTTTATACTGTTCCTTGTCTCCTATGGGTCAAATGCATATGGGTAGATTGCTAGTGCTCTAACTGAACTTGACATACACGTTGATGAATGATACTATGGAACAAAGTGAGTAACATGATTTATAACAACTGTTCCATAGGGCGAAAGTGCAAATGATCTTTGTTCATATTGCTCCCGGCCCTCCATAAGGACTTATCTGTCGGTAAAAGCTGGGACTGACAGTGCAACCGGGAGAGTCATATGGCTCTGACTTTAGCCACACGAAGGGGTATCTTTCACTGGCGCAAATGGGGCTTGCCACGATTTGCCTTTGTTCCTATGAGTATAGCCACACGACTTGCCACTTTGGGTATAGGGCTGCCTCTGTTCCTATGAGTATAGCCACGATGGATATGTGCCATAGGAAAGGGGGGTTCCTACATCTGCCTGCCAAGGAAACCTAGCGGCCCTAACTTGTTAGGAAAACCTATGAAATGGTTTCATAGTGTACCCTGCCCGCTCACCTTGGTAGTGACATGGGAGTAATTAACCCGGGCATATAGGGATCACGACTCGCGGTGAATGTGCACCACCTCTGCAGAGGGTAACAAACTGTTATAACAGCCGTGCTCACGGTTACGAGCGGCCCGGAAAACTCACAGAATAACTGGTTAATTGCTGATGATCATTTAAAGTTGTTCAATGATGATATATGGTACACCTGACCCCGATATTTGTTCTTATGGGAATTAAATGGGAGCTTAAGCAAAACTTGATAATACTTGAGAATAAAAGCTTGACCTATTAAAAATGCTAACTGTAGTAAACCAGAGTCTAACCTTTTTGAGCTTCATAACCCCATGTTAGCTTGCTAAGTACGGAATGTACTTACACTTGTTTATTTTCTTTACTTGGATAAAAATCCCGGATGGGTAACAGATGACAACGGGTATGAGGATTTCCCGGAGGATTATTAGGCTTGTGGTCAACCAGTTGACATTCCCTGTGATGACGGCCACGAGAGTTTTATTATCTTTTTATTATTCCGCTGTGATGTAAAAGACTAAGTTTTATTATAACTCTGATGTATGAGACACCGTGACGATACTATATGTGATTTGTCAGCTTGTGTGTGTGATTGATTCCTGGGCACACACGAGTTTTGTGCATTCAATTTTATCCATAAAATTGGGTGTGACAATGATGGAGGTAACATCAACATCCATGGAGACTCAATCCAATATAGACTTCGCAAGTACCTACCAAGAATCGTCATTGCATAGGTACATATGGTCATTCTATTCAGCATTTGATGATCCAGAGGGAAAAACATATATGCCTTAAATAAGTGAGATTCATATACTGAAAAAAGTATATCAACAAAGTATTTCCATTGAACTTACAAAGTTATAAATAAGTTTATTTTGTTTTTGTAGGGAGAGGCAAGAGCTTGTTAAGCAACTAAGTACTCCACTACCAAATTCAGAAAACTTGTGTTTCTCCAGTTGTTTTCGGCAAAATGGATGGGGACAATTCAAAGCTTGCTTATGGAAACAGAACATAATTTACTGGAGAAGCCCTCAATACAATTTGAACCGTATGGTGATCACAATACTGATAACGTTGATCTTGGGAGTATTGTACTGGAGACATGCAAAGATGTTGTAAGTCAACTCACCACTTCTGTTTTTCAATTTCTACTGGTGACCTCCACAGTTCCCTCATGTACAACACTATACAGAAGTTGAGAATGATTTACTAGATCATAATAAATCAGTGTAGGTATGTCGCAAATTCAATAGGCTAATCGCTGTGTTTTTCTTGTTCCTTCCAAGAAACAATGAGCAGGATCTATTCAATGTTCTTGGTTCAATGTATATGGGGGTCATACAACTTGGTGTTTACAGTGATATGTCAATTATATCATTCAGTACAACAGAGCGCATTATAATGTACCGTGAGAAATTTGCAGGAATGTACTCTTCCTGGTCATACTCATTTGCACACGTATCCACCTCAGTCCATATTTGTTGATGTGGATTGTGAAGTGGAAATTCAATTTTTATCCCAATCTATTCCAACGCAAGTGGATTAAATGTAGCTACAAAAGCCCTTAATCCATATAGGCATAGACGCATGGCATCATGCAAGACTATACAAAACTTAGTTACATTAACACATTTTGATATAATAAATATAAAAGACAGCATAGAACCGAACATCCTAGCTAATTTGGCCCCGTTCGGTTTACCCATATTCGGCTTGTTCGGCTTCTTTTTTTAGCTGGAACAGTATTTTTCTCTCACAACAATTCAACCATAATAGTGTTTTTCAGCCAGTTTCAGCCAAAATTCTGCCAGCCGAACGGTGCCTAAGCTATCCATAGAGAGGCATAGATGACATCATGCACCGAGATCTTGATACCTCCGGCAGGATGGAATCGTTTTCTCCATAGTGGATCTGCTGAAGATGAGGGCGACAACTACGGCGTTAGCATCATCATCAGTATGACATGAAGACTTTTATTTCCGGACGACGACATCAAGACAGAGATGGTGTCGCCGTCATGGAATAATTTTCTCCGGTCTCTTCTCTGTTTTATCGTTTGTTAGATCTGGCTACGATGAAGGACTAGGGAAATTAAGTTTCAGATCGGTCTTCCTCGTTCTTTGGTGGCAGAAAGAAGAAGAAGGAAGACACCAGAAAGAAGAAGTTTCTCAACTCCACCAACATGAATGTTGGCCGTCGTTCGTTGGGCATATGTTCTCAGGGCTTTTGCCGAGTGTTTGCCTGTGCGGTCATCCATACTGCAAAGCGTTGTACAGGTTTGGTTTTAAGATTTGAAACTATTCACGGCGTGGGTATAATTTAGATAAAAATCAGTTTCTAGATATTTGTGTAATCCAGAGTGCTTGTAACGTGTTGATGTACCCAGCTATTATCTAATATAATTCTTCTTTCGTCGCAAAAAAAAAAAACCTCCTTAAAAATTTCTCTTGTTTCTCACTCTCTCCTTGGAGATGTTTCAGCACGTGTATATCAAGATGGGCGCCGCTGTTGTTCTTTGTTCTCTCTGGCTTCGTCATTTGTAATGGAATTGATCCACCATTGCTCCAATGAGATGTCCTGGTCAGATGATGGTACCATGCCCAATCGTACGTCCAAATGGTAGGGGGTCTAGAGAGGATCGAGACATGTGGAACCTTTGTATCCGAAACACTCCTTCAATTTTTAATAACACTTTGATTGATACACCTTTTCACACTCTTGCGTTCGTAACACTCCATCACAAGAAATAGAGCTTTGCTTTGTTATTATAACCTCCCCATCACGTTCTAGTAGGTGTTCATAACAATCCTTTAGTTTTAATAATCACTTCCCGTCACGTTCTAGTAGGTGCTCACATAACATTCCTTTAATCTTAATAGTAGGTGTTCCAAGATGCTTTGACGGAGCGACATAGCGATTGAACCGGCCGGGCCCACAAGTATACCCAAGTAGACCATTTCCGGTGACCCTTTCCACGTGTCCACGTCTCACCAGACACATATCACCGCACGATCCACGTTTGGTTGGAGTTGGACCGTCCCCTGAGTTCTTCCAAGACCTCCCCGCGTTTTGCGTACGAAACCATGGTCGATGGTCCTCCCTCGGTCCCTCCTCCGGTGATCCGGTCCCTTTGTAAAACCGATGCATATATATATAACCAACCCCCACGGCCGGCCAGTCGACCAGCAGCATCTGCACTTGTGCATCGGCAAGTGATCATATCACGCTGCGCGCCCTTCTTCTCGCAAGCAACTAACCTGCTGCAGCTTCAGCTTATTAGAGTACAGATCCTGTGTCGGCAAGCCTTAGCTCCGATCCTGTGTCTGCGACAATAGCGATGGCGGCAGTGTGGAAGAAACCGGTGAACGGGAGCCCCGGGTCCGCCGCAGCACCGTCGCGGCGGCAAGCCTTATTAGCAGCTTTGTTGCCCGGCGACGGCGATCACGGGAGGACCCCGAGAGGCTACGTCCCCATGGTGCTCGTCGGCGACGATGAGGAGGGCAGCGAGGAGAGGATCATGGTGCACGTCGAGATGCTCAAGGAGCCATGCATGGCGGCCGTTCTGGAGATGGCCGCGCAGCGGTTCGGCTATGCCCAGCCAGGCGTGCTGAGGATCCCATGTGGCGTCGACCGGTTCCAACTGATGGTCGGCGCGGCGTGCGAGGCTACATAGATATGTACTCTTATACGGGCAGACACATTCGTGCTGAATTTGTTCATTCTTTGATACGGATTTCATCTAGTAGTCGGTGTGCCAGATGAAGCTAGATACCTGACTTACATGGACTGTACAGACAAAGATGCATTTTTGTGCTGAATCTGTTCATTATTTGGTCTGAATTTCTACCAGGAGTTAGTGTACAAATGTGAAGAGTATGCATACAAGGTCAGATTCCATGGATTCAATTTTCATCGGAAACTTGCGTGTAAATGTTGCCACTACTCACAGATCTCAGAAGGGATATGCAAAAAAAGAAATCGTGAGGCGGGGTTATCCCATAGATAGATATGGCAGAAAAAACAAAAGGGTGTACCCAGTGCAGAGAGCTCCCGCTCTGTGCGGGGTCTGGGAAAGGGTGTTAGTTACAAGCCTTACCCTCGCCTGTACGATACGAGGAGACCGCGATTCAAACCCGGGACCTTCCGGTCACAGGCGATAAGACTCTACCGCTTGCACCAAGCCTGCCCTTTAGCAGGAAAAAGGGAGAACTTAAGAAAAATACAGGGAAAGGAGAAAGAATGCTACAAAAGGAGTTGGTTTTGGTTTCGATTTGTTTTTATCATTTCCATAGCTCCTCCATTGGAACACCACGCTCCTCAGCGACATCCTTGAACTGCTTCATCGTCTGCGTCGCCTTGATGGTGGCTCGTGCGTTGTTCAGGGGGTTCTTGCTGCGCAGTTGCTTACCCAGAGCATTTTCAACACCAGCCATCTCCAACACAACCCTCACAGCTCCACCAGCAATAACACCAGATCCAGGGCAAGCAGGCCTCAACATCACCCTGGCTGCTCCATAGTCCGCATCAGCTCTGCTCGCATTGCAGCAAAAACCAAGACAAATGTTCAGATTGCAATAACATCAATACATGCTCAACTTTTACAGTTATATATAGACCCATCTATCATAGAAAAAGGAGTGGGAGAATCCTATTATTGCTTGGGGTGCCACAAGATTCACCAATTCATAACATGGCAAACATTCAAGGGGAATAAAACAGTACTAGTAATGTGTCCCAAGAGAAAAAAGAAAATGGTAAGTTCAGGAGGCATAAAACTGAAATAAGTTGAGTACAGACTTCAGTAGTGACTAAAGAGTTTGCAAAATTATGTCACAACCTCTTAACCAGAATGCACACTTAGTGAGGGAGCCTATAAATTGCAAACACCAACTGACTTAAGTACAAGCTTCTAATCCATTTGGCAATTAAACCGAATTATGAGAATCTTTTTTTGTTGGACCAGATATTCTGGCTTTTCGTGTCAGGCTAGCTCCTTTTTGAAAACCAAGTCAGAAACATTGAGCGAATGAATTCATTTGCCTGAAGTTGATTTGTCAAATAGGTTCTAGATTACTCAGAAGTGTATTTGTACGAAAGCTGATAAAAGGATTGGTTGGCACGACATGTCGATTTTAATTTTTAAACCAACATCAAAATGACAGGGTAAAATGCAATATTCATTATTTTCCAACATGGAACAGTTGAAAGGTAGGCTGCATCTTTGTAGCATTGCTCCATTATTATCAAAACCAGGTTCAGAATCTTTTTTTCTCTAAAACCACAAAGTGCTATAGTTAACTCCAAGACATGTTCAAAACTCTATAGAAGCATAAATTCAAACACGAGCATTACTCATGTTTTGAATTTGAAAATGTAAGACATACCAATAGAATTAGCACAAAGAACAGATATAATTGATGCGACCTTGCAAATAGTACAAATAATACTTGAAAAAGCACAGCTCAAGAAACTTCTTCTGATAATTGCCATAAAAATCTTATAACTGACCCAAATTAGTACTAACAGAATGAAAGACCAAAACAGTGCATTAAATTGTCTAAAAACAAAGATGTATGTGCACAACAAATCAGCATAAGCCAAATTTCAGCGAAACGGCGTATGCCTGTTCGTTTCGCTGAAATTTGGCTTATGCTGATTTATTGTGAGAGGAAAACACTGTTCGCTGAAAAGTACTGCTGAAGTAGTTCAAGCGAACAGGGCTGAACTACTTAGTGCATTTTGGATTCATAAAAATGATAGCTTAAATATTCATCGCTGACAAACACTGTTACAAACAAATCATACTAGTTCGTGGCTGTATATCATTTAAGAACTGTATAAACCTCAATTTAACTTCTCTGCATTAAACTGTTAAAGTAAATTAAAATGATTTATTTTAAGTTTTCTCAGCCATGTTGTTCAAGATCCCCTTCAAATCTGTCAATATAAAATGAACTCCATCAATGGCAAGCAACCTTCATGACACCATAATTATGATTACGACACCATGCTAATCTGAAACAAGTGAATTACTATAGGCTTATCCACACAACAGGAACATTCAGACTACAGAAAAGGAGACACGACTACAGTAGTGGAGCTAGCATGGAGTTTGCTGTCAATGCAAAGAATTACTAATTAGTGAAGAAAAAATTCAGATTGAGTTTACCATCAAACAAGATCAAACAAAAGATAAATGACCATGACACTTTAGTGCATCTGTCAAATAGAAATGGACTAGTAGGAACAATTTTCAAAAGTCATGTTAGCTTCAAAATAGCCACATTGGGTCAAGAATAGTACCACAAGAGAACCAGTAACACTTGATGTTGCAGCCACTAGTCTCATTTCTTAAGACAGCTTACTGTATGTTTTTCTTAGGCCTCAGTCAAGGTAGAAGAATAGTGCAATAAATTGAAAGCAAGTCTAAAACCAGCTTTATTTCTATCAGTTGGCAGGCACAATT
>NW_027096759.1:14674-60000 GCF_019320115.1 Miscanthus floridulus | reverse complement strand
CCCCACCATGAAAATGGTGATGCAAGTGCCTCCCTAATCCCAGCCACTGCCTGAACATCATATAGGGTGAACGACGGAGCAATTTGTTCCAGCATGAGCTTGATCGGCGTGTAACAGCACCCATCAGCTGTGCCTGTGAGGTATCAATGGAGGATCATTCCTGGTATGGTGAGGAAGACGCTATATGAAAGATTTTCTTTTACACAATTTTCTGATTTTTTCTGACGACGTCACTTGAGATGTTGGGATTGTATCTTTCGGATGTTGTGGTAGAAAATTCTTTTTGCAACACTCAGATTCAGTGTGACAATTGTGAACAACAGATGCAACATCAATATTTTGTCTACAAAGTTTCCAAATCATCATTGACAACAATAGATCCATTTTTTGTGTGCGATGTGTTCTTATGTTGCAACAGAATCTATTTTTTATGTTTTTTATGTTGCAACTTTGGTTTTGTTACATTGCAACTGCTACTACCAAATGTGTGTGTTCTAACATGGAAAGATGATTCATCTTAGCCTTCGTTACTTCTTCTGAAACATGCTAGGTCCCAAACTCATGATTATTAGCCCACTTTAGACAGCAGGTGATATTAATCAGTTTAATTCTTTATAGGGTATTGTTACTTTTTGTGTATTTTCACTGCAGTTTTCTAATGTCGCAGAATATATTTTCTGATATTGCAGTAATTGTCGATCCGTGGTTGCGACGAACAGGTTGGAGCTTCTGATGGGAAGTTTCCCATCAGATGTCTGAGTACCAGCAAATGCCCTTCAAGTATCCATCAATTAATATGAGGTACTATTGAGCAATAATCAATTCGCATATTGATCTAAAGAAGTGGTAGAAGGGCAATAATTAGTAGGTCTGAGATTTAATGTCTTCAATATTGATATTTTTAGGGTTCGTTTCCTATCACAAAAACTCAAATGCTGCAATGGATGTATGCAATTTTCTTTTCTCCACAAAAAGTAAATTATTTTACTGCAATTTTCTGGGGAAATTAGAACAAACACAATCATGGGAAAGAAAAGGTTATACCATCAGCTTAGGATTAACCAAACAATCACCAGTGCTGGCAGATTTTCTTAGCAGTGAACCCTGAGAAAAACAAGAATTAACCACGAATTCGTGACTGTAACCTTGTAAACGATAACCATGACCTAAATGGCAGCAACCTCACCTCTGGTGATTTTCGGGAGAGACTACCAAGTGGACCTTCCTGAACCTGCAAAGTAAAGATTTATAAAATCAACTCCTGAAAATTTTCTACTCAATTTAAGTAAAGAGTAATGTTAAGTTCAATTGTATATCCACCCAGTGCCTACCCCAACTTGCTTGGGACTGAAAGGCTATGTTGTTGTTGTTGTTGTTGTTGTTGTATATCCACCCAGTCACTTACCTTTGCAAGATCGACATTCTCAGATGTTACTGAAAAGCGGCCTTTAATCTCTACTACACTTCGCTTGGACTTGTCACCTGATGAATCTACATAACCTACAACGAGCAAAAGAAGGTTAATGCCCAAACGGCACAACAAATACAAACAGCAGATACATTGCCATGGGCATAATTTAGTACCAAAGCACGTCCACATGGGCACGGAGGTAGGAACTCTAAATCTATTTATTGCTTATTAATTGAAAAAGAAACAATCCTGTCCTCATATATAAAGGGGAAACTAGGCTCTTAATAATTAATATATAGAATTAAGGAAACAATTCAAATTTATCTTGTTTCTAACCAACAAAGCATATCCTAGGGTTGCCATGAACTGTACCGCGGTACAACACATGAATATTGTGCGCCTGCCCTAGCATGGCCTGGGGCTGCGCCATCGTGTCCCTCTAATGGGCTGGACAAAACATAAATATAGAAAACCTACAGCAGTGCCAGAATGCCAGCGCATATTTTTTATGTACACTAGTTAAACCAATGAACATTTGCAGTGATAATTAGGTGGATACTCATACCTCCTGAAGATCGAATAGGAGCTGACAAACTATTTGCAGAAGCACGAGTTGGCAGTGAAAGTGGACCACTAAGGCTTGCTGTTTTTCTCATCTCACTTCTTTGTTTGTCAGATATCATTTGCACAGCTGCATCCCTGTCATACACCAAACAGTAATAAGCACTCAGCATAACTAAATAATGACAGTCCATTAACCATGCCCAAAGTTTGTCTTTGGAAATAAAAATGCAATAATACCATTTATATATACATTAAGAAGCATATGCCTGGTCTACAAATAAGCATTTGTACTACCATAGCAAGATTTAAAAAAAAGGAACTGCTACAACAAGATAAACAGTTAATTCAGGAAATTCTGGCAGCAATAATTAGTGATAATAAAAACAAATTAACTGGGATTCTGCACTTTATCTGATGCACATTCATAAAGTTATAGCTAAATTTACAAAATATACTAGAATTTACCTAAAGAACATACATTATAATAGAACAATAATGACAAATCAGAACTAAATAAACTCGCGAAGCATTTTCATTTCAAAGTCACCCCATTCAGTCACTGCAGATCATGCCGTTGCAGAACAAAAATAGAAACCTAAAACGCTCTTATAAAAACAAAAAAACTTGAATAGATAGTACACACCTCTCAAAACCATAGCCCCTTTCAGCTGCTGAGCTATTGCTCCCACTAGAAGTCAGTTGTCTCTGCCCTACGTCACTTGTCCAATGATTCAACTCTGGATCTCGCTTTGATGTAGAGGGCAATGAATCATTCTCTCTTATGTTGCTTTCATATCCATCAGCCCTTCTTGTAGTGTCAGCATCGCTAAAATCAAAATCAAAATCAAAAGCTTCGTTCGTGGTAGGGCTGTTTCCATCCGAATTTAAAGTGCTGGCAAAGGCTCGCTGCCTGAAATATATCAAAACAATACATTTCACCACAAACACTATAACTTAAAACAATATAATAACAACTGTCAAGAATACTGATCATTCCATATCGATAGCATCCTACTGAAACCACAGGATAGAAGCTGAACTTCAAACTATTAAACTGTCAATCACTAGAAGATGCTAAAAAATATTGGCTTTACCTGGAGTTGAATTCATTTGCAGATGACTTTCCCAAATGGTTCCGTGAAGATAAATTCTGTTGAAGGACCAAAAAGTGACAGTTACATACAGGTATTCAATTGCATTTTGCTTCAACCTAACAAAATTACGACTTTGAAACAAGGTACGTAATAAACATTAAGAAACTCAAGAGTTCTACTGCAAAGATGAGCACATGCCAACTCTGCAACATATTTTGCAAATATTTCTTTTGGAAATAATGTTCAAGCTTTCTAAAGATAACAATCAAATAACTTCCATAGAAAAAAATAATAATCTACTAGACATTTTCAACCTCAATGTTTCTTGCAATGTCCTCGTCTTCTTTTATTTCTGGTGGCTCGTCATCATGAATCTGTAAATTTAGCCAGTTTAATGATAATTGTGAATGAATGGAAGGTCGAATGAAAATGAGGTCTATACTGGAAAAGGGAACCAGTGTAGAAGGATTACCAATGATGCTTGAGCCTTGAGATCCTCGATATCGAAGTTCCATGCACTAACACCGCGTTGATATTCACTCTGTATGAATCCATGCAGTTTTATGATAAGAAGGCTATTAAAATAGCCGTGGCATTTACCCAAATTCTACAACAAAAGGAATGCTGCTAATATATGGGACACGTGACTATTTACAGAATAGCATGTAGGGGCAAATACTCAGCATGACACATTTGTATGGAGACTGAACCAGATGAGTGAACAATACATGAGAAAATCAACTTCAAAGGTTTCTGAGATGTATCCATACCCCAATGTTCCTAGCACAGTGAATGCCTACCATTTAGACATGACATACAAGTATTATTCATATGTTGTTAGCCTTTTCAACGCTTAACAGTCAACTTGTTAACAAATTATTTGGAAGTATATCATAGACAGGTAGTATATGAGCAAATATTTTGTTATATGGTACTGAAATTGTTGGACTATTGTTGTCTATTATAATACATGTTCAACCAAAACCATCACAGTCGAAAGGTGCCATGTATACAATTAACTTCATGCAAGATCTGACTTCACATGGATGAATCCTGTTTACCAAAAAAACGCATGCACACTAAATAAAGGAGAACTTTCAACTCGTAACTCTAATCTAGCCAGAGCAGTACTGTAATGATGATAATTAAAAGTAGAAAAGGAACTCGGAATATGAAGAACGGTACCAAACAGAACATAAAAATGAGGAAAGGTATGTCACAAACCAGGGAGAGGGCCTCCTGTTCAGAAGAAGGCATTTTCTTCAAAGCCAATTGTGCTGCATCTTTAAGCTGGAGGTACACGGAAAATTCAGCTACATTTTCCATGATCAGGAGGGGTATTTCATGATAACATTAAGTAAGGCAGCATACCTGGAGAGCCTTTACACGGTCCCAGAGAGGAGGTAAACCAGATAAGATACTCTTAATAGTCAACTCTGGAGGCTTTGCATTTTTGAAAAATGAATGCTTTAGCAACTTCTCAGCTGTTGGTCTCTTTGTTTGATCTTTGACCAAGCACATTGCAACCATCTCTTTAAATGACTGGTCACAACTGAAAATGCCTACTTAGACAGGTAAACACTAGAACACAAACTACTGTAGCTAACCACATAAATGGCTCATAACTGATAATCAACTGAAAGGATAGGTACTACCTTTGAGAATCTTCTGTCACGTTCATAATCAAGACCAGGTGGTGCATTCTGGAGGGTCATGAGAAGAACCTACAACCAAAGTACAAGTTTAATATATAGGGTTGCCTGTGTTGTTAGGAATCACTAGATGATCTCATGAGACCATCTACCACCAGTTAGATTATGGGCTGGGTCATACAGGGTTAACAGGTAAGTGGTAATATTTGAAGACTTACTGCAATTTGCTACATGTCGCAGGGTATTTGGAATATTTATTACAATAGCTATTAGTGCAACAAACTCCGCCTATGTTGTCTCAACATAGCAGGTCCTAAGCCCTGGTAAAGGAGGAGGGTTGTGATAGGCGTAGCGAGCCAACGTTAAATCTAGCCATTCTAATGGGAATGAAACCCGAAAGAAAACCGTTGGGGCATAACCCTCTTAGCGACGCGCCATATCGGAGCCCGGGTATGGTGTTAAATGGGCAAGGGCCGGGCCGGCACCCCCTTGGTGACGCACCGTGTCGCGATCTAGGCATGGTGTCAAGTGAGCAAGGATCGGGTCATCGCTTCCTTAGTGGCGCGCTACATCGGCGCCCGGGTGTAGTGAAAAATGAGTAAGGGTCTTCACATCTGAGTCGACGGGTGCGAAGGGTAAGGAAGCTAGTCGAACCAACTAGAATCCGTTTAGGTAGTTGGAATATAGGGTCGCTTACAGGTAAGTTAAGAGAATTAGTTGATACCGCGATTAGGAGGCGTGTAAATATATTATGCGTTCAAGAGACTAAATGGAAGGGTCAGAAGGCGAAGGAGGTGGACAATACATGTTTCAAGCTTTGGTACACAGAGAGTCGCGAATAGAAATGGAGTAGGGGTTTTGATTGATAAGAGCCTCAAGAATGGTGCGGTGGGAGTGAGAAGGCAAGGAGATAGGATTATCTTAGTTAAGCTTGTCATTGGTGATATGGTCTTGAACGTAATTAGTGCGTATGCCTCCCAAGTAGGCCTTGACGAGAGTGCTAAGAGACAGTTTTGGGAAGACTTAGATGGCCTGATTAGAGCTGTACCTAGTAGTGAGAAGCTTTTTATAGGAGGAGATCTTAATGGGCATGTAGGTACTACAAGCGTAGGTTTCGAGACAGTTCATGGAGGTTTTGGGTATGATAGCAGGAATCAGGAGGGGGAGGAAGTTCTGGACTTCACGGTAGCTTTTGACCTGATGATAGCCAACACTTTCTTTCAAAAGAGAGAATCTCATCTAGTGACCTTCAGTAGCGGACAACATTCTAGCCAGATTGACTTTGTCCTCACAAGAAGAAAGGCCAAACGAGCATGCTTGGGTTGCAAGGTGATACCAGATGAGTGTGTTGTTTCTCAACATAAGCTTTTGGTGGCAGACTTTCGTTTTCAGGTGCGTGCCCGTAGGGATAAACAAGCTAAGATTGAAAGAATAAAGTGGTGGAAACTGAAAGGGGAGACGTCAGAGATATTCAGGAAAAGGGTTATCAAAGAGGGCTCTTGGAAGGAAGAAGATAACATAAACAACATGTGGCAACCAACATTCAGAAGGTGGCATCAGAGGTGTGTGGAGTAACCAAAGGAAGTGGAGGCAAGGCTAAAGATACTTGGTGGTGGAACGAGGAAGTCCAAAGGGCTATTAAAGAGAAGAAAGAATGCTATAGACGCTTTTACCATGACAGGAGTGTGGACAACATAGAGAAGTACAAGGTGACAAAGAAGACTGCAAAGCGAGCTATAAGTGTGGCAAAAGGTAGAGCGTACGAGGATCTTTACCAACATTTGAGTACGAAGAAAGGAGAGAATGACATTTATAGGATGGCTAGGGTTCGTAAGAGAAAGACAAGGGACTTCAACCAAGTTAAGTGCATTAAGGATGAAAGGGAGCATCTCTTGGTGAAGGAGGATGAGATCCGACATCGATGGCAAGAGTATTTTGATAAATTGTTCAATGGTGAGAATATGGACACAACATTTCAGTTGGATGACTCTTTTGATGACACCAATAGGCGCTTTGTGCGGAGAATCCAAGAATCTGAGGTCAAAGAGGCGTTGAAAAGGATGAAAGGATGTAAGACGATGGGACCAGACGGTATCCCAATCGAGGTGTGGAGATGCCTCGGGGACATAGCTATAGTATGGCTAACCAAGCTGTTCAACCATATTTTTCGATCAAACAAGATGCTTGACGAGTGGAGAAGTATATTGGTACCGATCTATAAGAATAAAAGGGATATTCAAAGTTGTACTAATTACCGGGAAATTAAGTTGATGAGCCATACTATGAAGCTATGGGAGAGAGTTATCGAGCATCGCTTGAGAGCAATAACACGGATCTCTATGAACCAATTTGGTTTCATGCCCAGAAGGTCAACTATGAAAGCTATTTTCTTAATAAGACAAGTTATGGAACGGTATAGGGAGAAGAAGAATGACCTACACATGGTTTTTATTGACTTGAAGAAGGCTTATAATAAAATACCAAGAAATGTTATGTGGTGGGTTTTGGACAAACATAAAGTCCCAACGAAATACGTCAGACTCATTAAGGACATGTACAACAATGTTGTGACTAGTGTTCGAACAAGTGGTGGAGACACGGATGACTTCCCAACTAGGATAGGACTACATCAAGGGTCAGCTTTAAGCCCTTATCTGTTTGCCTTAGTGATGGATGAGGTCACAAGAGACATACAAGAGGACATCCCTTGATGTATGCTTTTCGCGGACGATGTAGTGTTAGTTGATGAAAGCCGGACAGGAATGAACCAGAAACTGAAGTTATGGCGGGAGACTTTGGAGTCTAAAGGTTTTAGACTCAGTAGAACTAAAACTGAGTATATGAGATGCGACTTCGGCACTACTACTCGGGAGGAGGAAGATATTAGTTTGGAAGGTCAAATAGTGCCTAGTAATGATACCTTTCGATATTTAGGATCAATGCTACAGAAAGACGGGGATATTGATGAAGATGTTAGCCATAGAATCGGGTGGATGAAGTGGCGCCAAGCATCTGGTGTCCTATGTGACAAAAGGGTTCCACAGAAGCTAAAAGGCAAGTTTTATAGGACGACGATTAGACCTGCTATGTTGTATGGTGCAGAATGTTGGCCTACGAAAAGGCATGTTCAACAGATAAGTGTCGCGAAAATGCGTATGTTGCGTTGGATTTGCGGTCATACAAGAAGGAATCGAGTTCGGAACGATGATATACGTGATATATTAGGGGTAGCACCAATTGAAGAAAAGCTTGTCCAACACCGGTTGAGATGGTTTGGACATGTCCAACGGAGACCTCCAGAGACACCGGTACGTAGTGGAATCCTAAGCCAGGATAATAACGTGAAGAAAGGCAGAGGAAGACAGAAGTTGACTTGGGTAAAGGCAATAAAAGGAGACTTGAAATGATGTAATATACTCAAAGACTTAGCCTTAGATAGAAGTGCTTGGAAAACAGTTATTCACGTGCCTGAACCTTGATTGCTTCTGCTGGGTTTCAACTCTAGCCTACCCCAACTTGTTTGGGACTTAAAGGCTTTGTTGTTTTTGTAGCTATTAGCGCAACAATAAGAAATCAGAACCAAATGCGCAGGCCGAAGCATTACCTTCATAGGGGGGTATTTCGAAAATGGAGCATGGCCATGTGCAAGTTCAAGAGCAGTGATTCCAAATGACCATATGTCAGCTCTGTGCAAAAATGAGAATGGGTGTGAATTCATACTGTCTACCGATTGACATACAAAAGGCCAAACAAACAGCCATGAAAAAAGATAACACAAAATCTGTTTAGATGCAAGAGGAAGGCCATATATAAAGCAATTAACGGAGAAAGGTGATCTTTAGGCATCAATTTCGATTTCTAGGATAAATCCTGGCATCTTACGTGGAAGTAAATTACAGATATATACACAGTTAACATACTTGAAATTATATCCAGTGCCAGGTTGGAGCACTTCTGGAGCCATCCTACATAGAAAATTTGAAAAAGAAAAACATGTAAAAAATGATCTAGTTATTCAAATATTTATAGAAATTTGGTTAAGAAGTTACCAGCATGGTGTTCCTACAAATGTATTCCTAGATCTTTGCCTATCACCTCTATCAAACATACAAGCAGAAACACCAAAGTCTCCAAGCTTCACTACCCCAGCACCATCGATAAGGATATTACCAGCCTGTACAGTGCCAAATCGAGCAAAAATAAACAATGACTGATAAATACATCAAATGACTACAGTTTCTACCCAAAAATATTCTACTAATGCTAACCTTGACATCACGATGTATTTGACCCTGCCGGTGAAGGTAATCCAGAGCCTTAAGAGTTTCCTTTAGAATGGAGCCAATGACCGGCTCATCAAAACCTTCCTGGTATGAGATCTTCATTAAGTGTAAACAAGAACCCTCTGTCATGAACGGCATTATCACCCAAAGGCTATGCTCCACAACAAATGAGCAGTAAGCCCTGATGACATTAGGATGATCTATCAAGCTCATTATTTGAGCCTCCCTTTGTATTTCATCCTACAAATAATGTAACAGTGATAAGAACAAAATTCATTTATGCCTTTCATAAGGAAAAAGAAAGAGTCAATTGACACCAAGCAGTGAAGACATGCCACTCATTCAGCCTTAGAAAAGTTTTCACAACTTTGGCATTCCAAAACCTAGTTGATAGTGTTTCTGCTTTACAGTGGATTAGAGGGCGGGGAGGATGCCACTTCAAAGCTATGTTACAATTACATTACCACAGCGGAAGTTTGAAAAACAAATGCAAAAATGCCAAAAATGAACTACCACAAGTTGCTAGCGGATAAGAATAGCAACAGCCACAAAAGGTGGATAACAAGGAGAATTGTGACACATTATTGGCAGATAATGATCTGCGTGTGACCATGAAGTGACTGGCTTCCATTGGCAAAGGAGCAATTGCCTGCCAGCCCACCAGTGAATGGAGTGTTCAGAAGAAAGCACGGTCAGTATTAGTAAAAGGAACAAGTCCATCTAATATTCCAGTGAACTAATAGCTAAAAATAGAAGGCGATAGAATAAAAAGGTGCTTTTAGACGAACATTTTACAATGTTAGACATAATCTGCTGCACCCCAGTTTGAAACTGGTCGGCTCTGCCGACCAGTCCCTGTTAAGAGTTGGAAGCTGGTCAGATCAGCTGTCCAGTCCCTGCTGCTGTAGTAGTAGTGGTTTACTTCAGCCATGTAGAGTAGAGATAGCTGAGGAAAGCCCTGTGCCTTAGGAGTAGATAGTTGGTGTACCCTTGTACCTTAGGAGTAGGTAGTTGGTGTACCCTTGTCCCTTTGGAGTAGGTAGTTGATGTACTCACCAACAACTATGTACCTGATAGAGGTAATAGGACCTGTATATATACCAACCCAAGGCAATACAGCAAATCAGTTCAGTTGCCACAAACATTCAGAAGCAGAGCTTTCGGCCAGCGCTGGGTTTGTGTTGTGTGTGTGTGCTGTTTTCACCCATTTTTCTACCTCTAGCCATAGTGAGTGTGTGTGCTGGTAAGCTTACTGCTTACCTGTGCAGGACAGTCGAGTGACCAACAAGTGGTATCGGAGCCGTACAAGCGCCGTCGCCGGACTAACGGCTGGCAATGACGGACGGTTTGGAGATGGACGACAACAGCGGCGCTGCTGTAGCTGCCCAGCCACGACAGGAGGTCGTTGTGCGCACGGTGCGGGAGGTCAGCGGCACCAGCTGGCCGACGCCGACTCGCACCAACTATGGCGAGTGGACGGTGACCATGAAGGTCAAGCTCAAAACCCGACGGCTCTGGAATGCCATTGACAAGGGCACCGACAACGAAGAAGAAGACATGTCAGCGTTGGAGGCTATCCTCGCTGCTGTGCCAGCGGAGTACAGGGAGCCGTTGGGGGCGAAGAACTCTACTAAGGAGGCGTGGGAGGCCATTGCAGCGATGCGCGTCGGCTCCGACCGCGCAAAGGAGGCGACGGCATAGCTGCTGAAGCAGGAGTACGCCACCCTCAAGTTCAAGGATGGTGAGTCGGTGAAGGACTTCTCCCTCCGCCTGCAGTCGCTCATCAGTAAGCTGAGGAGCCACGGTGTTACCATCGACGAAGAAGAGACGGTCTCCAAGTACTTTCACTCCGTGCCAGCGAAGTACATCCAGATCGCTCTCTCCATAGAGACGATGCTGGACTTGTCCACCCTCACCATTGAGGATGTGACAGGCCATCTGCGGGCGGTGGACGAACGCATGGAGCAGGCCACAATAACGACGGACAGCGGCAAGCTGCTGCTGACAGAGGAGTGAGCTGCCCGGATGAAGGAGAAGAAGTCCAGGGAAGCCTCCTCCAGCCGCGGTGGCGATGGCAAGCGCCGCGGCAAGGCTTCTTCGGTGAAGAAGAAGGTTGACCCCAACGCCTGCCGGCGTTGCGGAAAGACAAGCCATTGGGCAAAGGAGTGCTCAAATCGCAAGCAGGAGAAGAAGGTTGAAGTTCATCTGACGCATGCTGATGATGATGATGAGGCCACTCTCCTGATGACGACGTTCTGTGCACTGCACGACGTTGAGGCCAAGGAGAAGGGAGAGGTGACGGCGGTGGAAGGGCACGACAAGGCTCTGAAGGCTGTCAACCTCGACGAACCGCATTGAAGCAAGGTGGTTGTCTCGCGCAACGTCGTTTTCGACGAGAAGGCGGCCCCCTGGGACTGAGACAGTCCGGGCACGGGGGAAGCTGGTGGCTTCACCAACACCTTCGTCGTCGAGCACTTTGTCATCCACGGTGGTGGAAACGCTGGAGAGGAGGTGCCGACCACTCCAGCAACAGAGCCGAGCACTCCTGGGGCGGTGCCGAGCACTCCGGGAGGGGTACCGAGCACTCCGGGAGGGGAACCGAGCACTCCAGGAGTGGTGCCGAGCGGTCCTGCAGTGGTGCCGAGCACTCCAGGAGGAGAGCCGAGCACTCCAAGAGGGGTGCCAAGCGCTCCAGGAGTAGTGTCGAGCGGTCCAGCAGCGATGCCGACCACTCTAGCAGAACAGGGAGGCCGGGGACCACCGATCGAGTTCATCTCCCCTCCAAGCGACATCAGCGAGTTCGTGGATGCCTTCCAAGATGGCGAGGAGGTCCGGTTCAGGTGGCTGGACAACATCATCGGCGAAGGGGAAGCTCCTGGGTTGGCCGATCGTTTTCTCGACGACCCAGAGCTGCTCCTGGTCAGTGCCAAGGAGCCACCAACGTTTGCAGTGGCTGAACGCGACGCCAATTGGCGCTGGGCGATGTTGGAAGAGATGAAGGCCATCGAGGACAATGGCACGTGGGAGCTGGTGGATCCACCGGTCGGCTGCAGGCCGATCGGGGTGAAGTGGGTCTATAAAGTGAAGCGGGACGAGTGTGGCGCCATTGCCAAGTACAAGGCTCGGCTCGACCCCGCTGCTTCGTGCAGCGTGAGGTAAGGCTGGATAACGAGCTGGCTCGGCTCGGCTCGTCTCGTTCTGGCTCGTTAAGATAACGAGCTAGCTCGGCTCGGCTCGTTATCCTAACGAGCCAGAAAGCCAGCTCGGCTCGGCTCGTTAAAAGCTTGAGCTGGCTCGTTAAGCTCGCGAGCCAAGTATAAAAAATACACAAAATATAATATTTGCATTTATCTAAAGTTTGAGAATAATAATAATAATATAAAAGAAATACATCTAGACCAGTTACCGGTCAATTTATAGGGTCTAGACCAGTTACCGGTCAATTGTAAAGTGCAAGACATGAAGTAATACAAAAACTAATATAAGTTTTGATACGTTTTTTCCTGGAAGCTTGGCTCGTTTAGCTCGCGAGCGGCTCGCGAGCTGGCTCGAGTTGACTCGTTATAGCTAACGAGCTAAAATCTTGGCTCGGCTCGTTATGGCTCGGCTCGGCTCGTTATCATAACGAGCCGAGCCGAGCCGAGCCAGCCACGAGCTGAGCGAGCTAACGAGCTTTGAGTTTTTCGTCCAGCCTTAGCGTGAGGGCATCGACTTCGAGGAAGTCTTTGCGTCGGTGGCGCGAATGGAGTCCGTTCGCTTGCTGTTGGCCATGGCAGCAGTGAAGGATTGGCGCGTCCACCACCTCAACGTCAAGTCTGCATTCCTCAACGGCGAGCTCGCGGAGACGGTCTTCGTCAAGCAAGTTCCGGGCTTCGTCGTCAAGGGCGCTGAGCACAAGGTGCTCAAGCTGCGCAAGGCGCTCTACGAGCTGCGGCAGGCCCCGCGAGCGTGGAACGCCAAGCTTGACGCCACGCTGGGCGAGCTTGGGTTCACGCGGTGCGCAACCGAGCACGCGCTCTACACGCGGCGACGGGGGAAGGAGGAGCTCGTTGTCGGAGTGTATATGGACGACTTGATCGTCACCGACGCGCGTGGGGAGGACATCGACAGCTTCAAGCGCGAGATGGTGGCTCGTTTTCGAATGAGCGATCTCGGCATGCTCTCCTACTACCTTGGCATCGAGGTAAGACAGGGGAAGGAGGCGCTCACGCTCGGTCAGAGCGTGTACGCTTCGAAGCTATTGGAGCGGAGCGGCATGGCTGAGTGCAAGCCGTGCGTGACTCCGATGGAAGAGCGGTTGAAGCTAACGAAGGCCAGTACCGCGGCGAGGGTAGATGCAACACTCTACCGGAGCATCGTCGGCGGTCTGCGCTACCTAGTCCACACGAGACCGGACATTGCGTTCGTCGTGGGCTACGTCAGCCGCTTCATGGAGGATCCCCGAGAGGATGACTGGGCCGCGGTGAAGCGGCTGTTGCGCTACGTAAGGGGACGATGGATCAGGGGATCGTCCTCCCCAAGACCGGCGGAAGTGGGCTGCAGCTCACTGTGTTCAGCAATGCAGACATGGTGGGGGTCATCGACGGACGACAGAGCACCTCTGGCGTGCTCGTCTTCCTCGGGTCGGCTCCAATCTCATGACTGTCGCTGAAATAGAAGGTGGTGGCGTTGTCCACGTTCGAGGCAGAGCATGTGGCGGCGGCCACAGCGGCGTGCAAGCTGTGTGGCTGCGTCGGCTGCTGGGTGAGCTGACCAGTGTGAAAGCTCACCCACCAGCAGTGATGGTGGACAACCAGCCCGCCCTCGCCCTCGTGAAGAATCCTGTTCTCCACGACCGGAGCAAGCACATCGACATCAAGTTTTACTTCCTCAGGGACTGTGTCGATAGAGGACAGATCGTCATCGAGTTTGTCGAGACCGGCAGACAGCTCGCTGACATCCTCACCAAGTCACTCGGGCGCCTACGGTTCATGGAGTTGAGGAAGATGATTGGCATGGATGAGGTCAAGACATCGGGTTAGCAGCAGGATTAGAGAAAGAATTGTTAAACATAATCTGCTGCACCCCAGTTTGAAATTGGTCGGCTCTGCCGACCAGTCCCTGTTAGGAGTTGGAAGCTGGTCAAATCAGCTATCCACTCCCTGCGGCTGTAGTAGTAGTGGTTTACTTCAGCCATGTAGAGTAGAGATAGATGAGGTAAGCCTTGTACTTTAGGAGTAGGTAGTTGGTGTACCCTTGTACCTTAGGAATATGTAGTTGATGTATCCTTATACCTTAGGAATAGGTAGTTGATGTATCCTTATACCTTAGAAGTAGGTAGTTGGTGTACCCTTGTAACCTTAGGAGTAGGTAGTTGGTGTATCCTATGTATCTGGTTGGGGTACTAGGACCTGTATATATACCAACCCAAGGCAATGCAGCAAATCAGTTCAGTTGCCACAAACATTCAGAAGCAGAGCTTTCGGCCAGCGCTGGGCTTGTGCTGTGTGCGTGTTGTTCTCACTCTTTCTTCTACTTCTAGCCATAGTGAGTGTGTGTGCTGGTAAGCTTACTGCTTACCTGTGCAGGGCAGCCGAGGGACCAACATACAAGTTTTGGATTTTGAAATTATGACGTCTATTAAGCCCCAAATGTACCGTACTTTCATTCTATTTAGAATGAGTTGAACCAATGTGATCTGCTACCAACCCAAAATATGAAAGATTTGGATGGAACAAAACTAGAAAATATGTGCTTAAACAAGCATCCAACTAGAACTTAGAGACACAGCCTCAACAATGAGCACTGATCCAAGGTATAAAGTAGAACAATCTATGCCTGATATCATGCTAGCTTATCATCAACAGTTCATCATATCAATAAAATGTACACGGTCAAAAGATAATAGAATCACTGTCCAAATATACAGTCTTAAATTTGCCTGAGTCTAATGTGCAGTGCAGAAAATTATGCCATGTGGAATACCAGAAATTAAAGAAACAAGAATGATTAAAAAAACAAATGGCAAATCACCTCTGCAAAAATGATTGTTTATCAAATTTTTTTTAAAAAAAACTGAAGTTCTATGTGGTCTTGGTCTATCTATATAGGAGTGTTAAACTGGCATGGAACTCTCTAGCAATTTTTAGTTGAAAAACTCCCAAGGTGACAACCACACTAAGTAAAAGACTGCTAAACTGGCATGGAACTCTTTAGCAGTTTTTAGTTGAAAAACTCCCAAGGTGACAACCACAATAAGTAAAAGAGTCACGAGAAGATATTTGAACCCTCCATCTCAACCACCCACGCCCACAATATACCAATGCAAAATTACTGCCCCAAAAAAGCTAAAATGCAGGTACATGCCTCTGTTGGTCTTTTCAACTGAGCCTTAGACTAAGCAACGACTATTAGTAGACCAAGTAAATGCGATGCTGTATCTACTTGATGTCAAAGCAAAGGTCCGAATTGATCTGGTAAGGCGTTACACGGATCAAAATTCAGCCCCGATTTCCAAGCCAACAAATCAATAGTAAAATCCACTGCAATCGACCAACGGATCTCTCGCTAGATCAAACAGCAGGTGGCACCCGCAGGCCGCAGCCAGAGCACCGAGCAAAACCCAGCGAATTACATGAGGGAGAAGGTGTGTGACAGGAGCTCACGATGTTGTTATTGAGCTGATCGAGATCCAGGCACTTGACCGCCACAACACCCTTGGTCGGCAGGAAGATCGCGCGGTACACGACGGCGTGCGCGCCGTACCCCACCTCCTCCATCAACCGGTAGTCGGCGGGATTCACAGAGAAGGACGGCGGCCCCGCGGCAGCGCCCGCGGCGCCCGAAGACGCCGCGCGCTTCACGCTACCGTTCCTCCCCATGATGGAAACCCGAGGGCCGGAGGAAGGCAGCAGCCCGCGCGTTCTTCCGGCGCAACCGACGGAGCTAGACTCGCCCCCAACACCGGAGCCGCCTGCCACCCGGGCGTTGACCAGTGTCTCGCGTAGTCGCGCGTGGACGGCGAGAGAGAGAGGAGGGGGAGAGCGGAGGGGGAGGAGGGAGGAAGAAGACGAGATGGCGAACGGAAGGACGCTTGGGAAACGAGGTCGTAAAAGGGCTGAAATTAATTATTTCGGCGGTGACGTGGCGGGGGCGAGGGGAGAGGTGCGGTGCGGGACCGACCTGCGGCGATGTGCTGGTACAGAAAGTATGGCACAATGACAAGTAGGCCCTCGTACTGCTGGGTCCCTTTAGCAGCGGGGCACAAGGCGGGTGACTTCAAGGGAGGCGCGTGTCGCCGACTGCCCGGTAGATCTCCGCCTCCCGATGCTGGTCATAGCATGGGATTGTCTGCGGAAAGCAGTTGTACGACTTGTCAGCGTTAGTTGTCAATTTTGG
Source organism: Miscanthus floridulus (assembly GCF_019320115.1). NCBI lineage: Eukaryota > Viridiplantae > Streptophyta > Magnoliopsida > Poales > Poaceae > Miscanthus > Miscanthus floridulus. The sequence continues at coordinate 43,619 of NW_027096759.1, read as the reverse complement.
GAAGCGAATGTTAATAAACGAGAATTTCGAGATATTGTCTCCGTACAAAAAAATGTAGATTTAGAGCCAGGTCGTGTTCGGCTTACCAGTATTCGATTTTTTCGACTTGTTTTTTTAGTTAGAATAGTGTTTTTCTCTTACAACTATTCAGTCAGAATAGTGTTTTCCAGTCAGTTTCAGTCAAGTTTCATACCAGCGAACGGGGCCTAAAAACAGACTCAATTAAATTTATTAAAAATACATTAGCATTTATATGACCGTAAATAGATATATTATAAGAACATATTCTATAGTTAATCTAATAACAATTATTATACATCATAAATATTAGTCTACTTAAAAAGGTTTGCCACTTGTAAAACAAGAGGTACATTATTATTTTTAGGAACGAGAGAGTACATAGATAATTATTTTTAGGACCGACAGAGTGCACCATTCTCAATTTTCTCTTTCTAACCCGAATCAGAGAACGAAAATGAGGTGATCCTTTGCCCTCCGACGACCTTTCCCATCGTATATCCCTCGCTTCCTTGCTTGTCGCTCGAACCACCACCACTGGCCCTAATCCATATTGGAGCACCAGCTAATAACTATGCTAGCTCTTTTGCTTCGGTTGGGCTAAGTTCCACTAGTAGTACCTATTCTCCACTCTGGATTGGTGGGTCTCAAACCAAGTACAACTCTAGGAGCCTCCCAACAAGAACTCCAAAAAGTAACTATCGAGAACCAATACTAGGGTATCCGAAGACTGAAGAGAGAGAGCTAATAGTTATCAACATTAATTCATCCGAGCAGTCAAGAGCGCGACTACAGCTCCAACCGACCCCCAGGTGCGCAGGCTCCGCCTCACCGACCTCTGGGTCGGGGGCCCCGCCTCGCCCGGCCTCTGGGGGCGGGCCCCGCCTCGGCCGACCTCTGGGTCGGGGGCCCGCCTCGGCTGACCTTTGGGTCGGGGGCTCCGCCTCGCCCGACATCTGGGGGCGGGCTCCGCCTCGCCCAACCTCTGGGTCGGGGGCTCCGTCTCGCCTGACCCCTCAGGCGCGGCTTCTGACGGAAGCCCGTACCGCCGTCAACCACTACAGGCCAAAAAAGTGCAACCCAAGGTCAAACTCCTAGCATCGTGCAGGGAGCGAGCACATCTCAACATGCCCCGTGCCCGCGACATGTCACTCCAGGGAACTCACATCACCAACAGTGATGAACGCGTGGTCACTATGCTGCCTACTCCCTATACGGCCGCTGACCAGCACGCAAGTTCGCCGCGCCACCTGCCAGGACGGGATGGGATGTCACGACTCGCTGACAACACCGGGGCGTGGCGTCAGCGGTGAACAAGCGTCCGGCATGGAGCTGTCTCTGTCACCATCTGCAGTGTCGGCGGGACCCGCATAAAGAAAAACAAAGGCTCGGCGGTCCTGGAAGCCTTCCTCTCCTTGGCTCTTCTCGTTGTGTAACATGCTCTTCCCCTTCGTCTATAAAAGGGAAAGCAGGATGTCCTAGGAGGGGGGTTCACCACTCTCTACACGGCTGTAAACATCAAAACACACGCCCCAGCATGCCTTAGGAGCACACGTACATCAGAGACTTGGGACTTGTCCCTCTCTTGCTCGTTTGTAACCTCTACTACAAACTTTGAGTGCTAGTAACACGAGCAGCAGCGACAAACTAGACGTAGAGACTTTTTGCCCGAACCAGTATAAATCTCATGTCCTCTAAGCACACCATACAAGCCAGACGCACAATACTAGAAATTTACGAGTTGGAAACTCAAAACACCAACAGTTGGCGTGCCAGATAGGGCTTTTTGCGCGTCTCGACGTCCACATCAGGCCACGGATGGCTAGTCACGGCGTCAGCTATGTCTCGGGCGCGCACGTGCACTTCGAGAACCTGGACTTCATCGTCACGATGGAGGAAGAGTTGATGCAGGCTCTCGTCGCCGTCCAACCTCTCCACACCGTTGGCCTCGATACGATTGCTGAGGCGCTTCAGGAGCTACAGTTGCACGCACCGGAGGCTCGCGTCCCTAGGAGCGACCAGCTCCTCGACTTCGATTACGAGAGGCTAGAGCGCCAGCTCAGTGCCTTCCTGGGACACCGACCATCTCGGGAGGACCTAGGTCGCCTCACCTTCTTGTTCGTCAATGTCATGACGTAGTTGGCCACGAGAGAGCCGCTCTCCCTAGAATACCTCATCCGGAGCGCCCCGACAACGCTCCCGTTCGGTCTCCGCAACGCCGTAGAGACCGTTGGCCACCTTGTGGCGCAACACACGCCTCCATCCTCCGCGAACGACGAGTTCATGGGGATGACCAAATATGTCGTGAAATCTTTCCACGACCTCCTCGCGGAAGAATCGGTGTCGCCCTCCAACTCGGACTCCAGCAAGGGGACCCATCACCCTTCTCGTGAATGTTTCATGACAGGTACCCCCGAGGGATATGTCGAAAGCATCCACGAGGGAGAGGCTACCCCAATGAATGACCTAAACGATGAGGTCGAGGGGGTTGCAGGGGCCCCACCTCGCCTGTGGGTAGAGGAGCTAAAGGCCTGGCACCAAGAGATCGAGGAAGCACGGCTCTAGCTCGAGCAGGAATGCACGGAGCTCGAGCGAGAGATCGAGCGCCACAGACACGGTGGGTGTGCGCGTGCCGTGGCCAACGACGTGAACCGGAGAATCATCGAGGACGATGAAGCCCTCCCACACTTCACCCCGGTAAGCCAAAACATCGCTGCTGTGGCGGCCTTGCTCCAGGGGCTTCCGGGGCCTGCGACGCCCGAGGATCGTTGGCCCCATCGCGATATTCACATGCTACTCGAGCGTGCGGCGGCGTAGCAGGCCAAGAGCTCGTTGTCTCGATGACGCAAGCTCGACGCCAACCAGCGCGCGCCATCAGAGCGACCCGACAAGGATGTGTCAGTCCACTAGGCGCAGCAAGGTGGTAGGTCGTGCACCGTGGTCCCGATACATGAACGTCTCAGCCTCCACCGTGACGCACGCGACACCCTCAACGCCCGTAGGCGTACCCACGGATATGCGAGGGAGGAGGCTAGCTGTGGCTACCACCCTCGTCATGGCGGACGCTACGACAGCGGTGAGGACCAAAGCCCAAGCCCTGACTTGTCGGGACCTCAGGCTTTTGGCCGACAAATCCTCAATGCAATCTTCCCACCATGGTACTGACCGTCGATCAACATCCCAAAATACTCTAAGGAAATGAACCTCGGTGAAACGACCCCGATTTCCATGAAGGGAAATCCACAACGTCGAAGTCTAATAAGACCGTTGTAGATCATATTACCCGGATTCCAGTCGAATATCACATCCATACAATGATAATATCAAAGTACAAATAGTGCAGAATTATATAAATTATTACATCATCGCATTGGCGGAATCAAAAGTAGCATTCATTCAGAACAACTTGAAGATAAGATCGCTAAACTCGAGCGTAGGCACGAACCCCTCATCCGTCAAAATCCTCAGAGCTAAACTCCTCAGCAGAACCTGTGTGCCAAAATTTATTAGTACGGTTTGTACTGGCCACTCCCAACCCTATGAGCATTGCTTTGTGGAAATTGGATGCAAGTTGGATATAGTCAAAAGAAACCTATAAGGCTAGGGTTTCCTATGTATTTTAGCATATCAAGTATATAACAGTATAGTCAAGTTTTAACACCATTCCCACACCTATTCCACCAATTCCCTTTTCCGAGCTAGGTTTCGATCCTAGGACCGATATACCACCATCTCCATCATCCCCATACCATACCATACCATCGCTCAATCGACAGGCCAACTCCCTCTCGGCACTGTCTCATGGCCCGTAGCCCCTGGCTACGACCGAACACTCACTTCCAGGTGAAGGGTCGAGATGGCGACTAGAGGGGGGGTGAATAGTCTTTTCTAAAACTTAATCGTGTCGGCTAACCGATACAAATGCGGAATTTAAACTAACGGTCTAGCCAAGACTACACCCCACTATATATGTTCACTAGCACCTTGCAAAGATAACAATTAAGCAACAAAGGTGCCGGGCTAGCTAGAGCTCTCCTAAACAATTCTAGGAGCAAGGTTACACAAACCTATGCCACTAGTACTTTAAGCGACAAGGGAGCTCCTACACATGCTAGTAAGCAAAAGCACAAAGCTAACGATGCTCACTAGTAATGCTCAATAACAAGGCAACCAATGCCTAATTAGAGAGCGCAAAAACTTAGCTACACAAACTAAGCAATGTGACTAACAAGGTTACTAAAACCAAATTAGCCACGCAAGGGAGCTACTTCTATGCTACACAAGCAAGAAGGTAATTAGCAAGCTACACAAGCTATCTAATTACAAGAGCAACAACACAAGCTTAATGTATATGAATGTAAACGCAAGCTTGTGTAACGGGGATGCAAACCAAGTCTTGCTCAAGCTTCACCGCCACGCGGTCCATCACTCCAAAGCCTTCGACTTGCCCTTCACGCTTGCAACCGGTCCATCAAGCCAAGTCTTGTCTTGATCTTCTCCACCTTGATCACATGACTCAATGTCATGTCTCATGTGCATTTAAGCTCCTTCATCATCACATGTGTGAGCTTTGCAACATCTCCAAGCCATTTTCACCTTCATGGCATATGTTGCTCACACACATGTACCTGTGGACTAATCACCTGTGTATCTCACATAAACATAATTAGTCCACTTAAGTTGTTACTCAATTACCAAAACCAAACAAGGACCTTTCACCAGGGGGGAGAAAAGAAGGACTCATCTCTCTATCTAGTTTAAGCGAAACCCAGGAAAGGTCCATAGCTGACAAGTCGGCACATGTATCGATCGATCAACCATACACTCTACAGAGGTTTTACTTAACCACAAGATCTGCCTTCCTCGCTGACCGTCGTCAACTGGGCTGATTCCGATCGCTTGCTAGCCTAGGATAATGCCACTCTACCATTCAGCCCTGGTACACCCCAAGTCTAATCTGGGGTGGCTGAAACTGTGAGTCATGAGCTGGGTCCACAAGGTCTCCATGAAGTCTCGAAAGGGTGTGGGGGAAATCCTCCGCGCCCCGTACCTCCTTACACTGTCCGCTATCAACCTAGCAGTAGTAGCAATATCCTACCAAGTAGTCCGGCCGTCCCACACCATATAGGGCGAGTGGTACGTAAGGCTTCTCGATGAATCTGAGTACTAGTAAGTCCTTAGGGGTGACCAAGCCAAAATGTCTTCATTGGGGTTTCCATTTATCGTGCCACCACAGCACCTCCATCCCGGGCTCCTCCCATCATAGGTTCACACCCAGGACCACCTCATATACCATTTACCCACCACAGGTATCTATTCTAGGGGTGCCCAGGTAGCACCCCACGACAAGACTTGCCCCAGGCTCATCGTATACTCCAACTTGGTCGACACAACCCTCACCCTCCACACACCCAAATCACACACGCAGCACTCTCTCCGTAGTCCAGAATACACCATGCATTAATGTAGTATAAGCGTAGTATAAGTATAAGCAAATAAAATATAGCAGTAAGCGTGTGTCTTAACCTATTAGCAGGGTATGCAGGGGTAAGGTTGCGTCAAGGTAAAGGCCATCAAGAAAGCATACTACCATGCAAGTCCTATCATAGTATGATTATAACAGTAAAGTAAAGCAATAGCAGTTCTACGTTAGCCATGCGTAATAGGTGCTACGAGATTGGGTGGGATGTGGCACCTTTAGTGTAGTCGTCTCCGTACTCCTCACGGTACTCACGATCCTCGTCTATCTGTTTCTCCTCCGAGTCTACAAACGATCGCATTATAGTCGCGTTAGCGACGTCTATAGAATAGCACAAAGGAGCAATGAAAATTCAAAAGAGCCAAATGCACTCAACATGGGTTCATTGCGTAGAGCTCGATTTTAGATGAATTTTGGTCCTGGTTTCATATTTTTTTGAGGTCGTATGAATTAGTTATGATTTTCTGAAGTTTAAATCATTCCTGAAAATAGAAAAGGCTGATTTAATCCTGGGCTGACACGTGTCACGCTGTGGTTGGTCCACGTGGCTTGCTGACGTTAGCATCACGGTTCCGAGCTAACAGGTGGGGTCCAGCTGACGTCAGCATGATGTCAGCATGACGTCATCAACGTCATTCTTACCGATAGGTGGGGCCAGAGGCTATTGAGTCACTGACAGGTGGGTCCGGTCAAAGTCAACGTCGGTCAACATCAAGTCAACGGTCAACAGTCAAGGTCACTGACATGTGGGGCCTGGGCTGCTGACGTCAGCAGCTGATGTCAACGTGACGTTAGCATGACGTCACCCTGGCTGCGGGGCTGCTGACATGTGGGTCCCGTGTGACGTCAGCATGATGTCAGCGCTTGTCGTGTGGGTCCAAAGTGTCCATGTCACTAACATGTGGGGCTAGGTCATGGTCAACATTGACTAGTCAACGGTCAACATGGCCGGGTCTCAAACGGGCTTCGGGTTGGGCCGGTCTGGGCCGGGCTAGCCCGGACACATGGCGCACTACGACGCTGCCACGTCATGGCCATGGGCCTTTATTGGGCTTTGTCCACAGCGCGGCTCATACCGTGTGGCTCACGGTGGACCAGCGCTCATGGTCCATGGACCTATGGTGGGGCGCATGGTGGACCAAGTCCACCGTCTCTTCTCCTTGGCTTGGCTCACGTGCACCGAGTTCACGCACAGGTGGCCGATGAGGGAGGAAGCCCTCTGTTTCTCTCGCGGCGGTGCCCCCACTGACGACGAGCTCGCTATGAGCCCCTGCGGTGGCGCTGGTGTCCGATTGGAGAGGGGAAAAGCTTCCTCGGGCCATGGCAACTGCGTTAGTGGGGTCAAAGTGGCGGCCAGAGCTTCCCAAGGTGCTGGCCACGGCGAGCGGCGGCTTAGCAGTGCTCGCCGGTGGCGAGGTCACGCACGCAGCCCCACTAGTGGCTAGTGCTGGGCAGATGAGGCTTCTACGGTTTCGTGGGTGCACGGCGAAGGCATCCAGGGCTCACGGCGAGGCTACGGGTTCCTAGGTGGCCAGTAGAGACTCCAGCGGCCACAGCGACGGTGACGACGACGAGGCGCGTGGGTGATCTATGGGGCTCCAGCGGGGTAGTCATGGCATGGTTGTGGTTGTGCGCATGGTGTGTGTGTTCCTAGTGGCCGGAGACAAGGCACTGGCCTACGCGCTCTCGGGGTGGAGCGCCATGGCCGACGGTGAGGTTTGGCGGCAGAGAGAAATCAGAAGGGGGCTTACCGTGGGTGGCATGGAAGAATGGATGGTGATGCCGTGTCGATTCGAGGCTGTGTAGCTCCGGAAGCCATGCAGTGCCGTGCCGAACCGCGTCGGTGATGTAGACGACGGCGTCGCTCTCAGCTCTGATGACCTCCTCCCCCGCGGCGGCTTTGGCATTTTCTCCCCTCCCCTTCCTCTTCTCCCTCTTCTTTCTTGGCTTGGTGTGCTGTGGTCGGCCACCGAGGTGGCGATGGGGCGATGGAAGGCGCTAGGGCTCTCGGCCGAGGCTCTTATAGCCAAGCGGGAATCGGCGAGCTCGGTGATCGGCGGTTGGGGATTTAAGGGCGATCGGGGCGCGAGCTTGCATCCAACGACCGTGAGGGGTTGCGTGGGCACGGCGCAAGGGGGGGCAAGGCCATGCCCCGAGCGTGACCCCCTGGCCTGCTCCCTGCCAGTGCTGTCGGCATTCTGTCGGAGGGGAGAATCGGCGTGGGCGTGGAGAAGATGAACAGGGAAAAGGCTGACGAGTGGGGTCCGTTGGCAGCGGCTACGGGTGAAGGAAAGAGGGGCGCGCGGGTGAATAGCACGCGGTTGACGCGTGGGGCCAAGTGGCAGCGACCGCAAGCGAGCTGAGGGCACGCGGGCATCGCTGGGCCGCAAGCTGGGCCGCGCGTGCTGGGGGGGGCAGCCGCGATGGTGCTGGCTGGGCTGGCTAGCTTAGGTCGAGTGGCTAGCTGCGAGGCCCACTTCTTCTTTTCTTTTTTCTATTTTTAGTTCTCTTCCATTTGTTTGAATTCAAATTTGGTTTTGGTTTTTGAATTCAAAAATTGGTGCACCAAATTCATTAGAGTTTTAGATAGGTGACCCACAACATTCTTATATATATATTAGGAATTTATTTAGCCATTTTGTATAACAAAAGTAAGTGTAACAAATCCTTATTCTTTGATTTGATTTGATGGTTTATTACTTTTAAAGGAGTTGTTAGGCATTACATAAAACAAATGAAGATCCAACTCACAATTTGAGTTAATAATGTATGCAACCCTTTATTTGTTAGAAATTAAATAACATAATCAGCAAATGTCATGCTATGCTTATGTGATGACTTGGGTTGGGGTTATGCCTAATGTAGCCCTCAGGTTAGCTTTCTATACATGACACTCATCACTACATGGGAGTTTTTAAGAAAAAATTTGTAGTTGTGATTCTTGGTGTGTGGACTTTTGGGTTGTTACACCCGGACTGTGGCTCGAGGATTATCGGCTTCCTTGCCAAGCCGGTGGACCGGATAATGATGATTTCATTATCTGCAACCTTTCATTGTTCCTAGCCGATTCGGCGCGAACGTGGTTGGAACACCTTCTGCCCAACCGAATCCAAAGTTGGGCGAACCTAAAAGAGATCTTTGTGGGAAACTTTCAGGGCACATACGCATGTCCTGGGAACCCATGAGATCTCAAAAACTACTGATAGAAGTCTGGGGAAACTCTTTGTGGGTACATCTGGCGCTCCTCCCGGTAGTGCAACGAGCTGCCCAACATCGTCGATGCTGACGTCATAGGAGCCTTCCTGTCTAGGACCACCTATGAGTCCCTAGTCCACAAGCTAGGATGTAATGGCCTGCAAACCACCATGGAACTCCTCGACATCACCACCAGCCATGCCTCGGGTGAGGAGGTTGTCAGAGTGATTTTTGACCACCTCAAAGGTAAGGCGAAGCGGGATGAGGACACCGACGAAGGCGCCTCCAACCGTCCCAACAACAAGAAGAACAAGCAGCGGTGCAAGAGCTTGCTCGTGGCCACCACCGACCGCAAGGGGGTCAAAAGCCCACCGAGGGTACCCTGTACCACTTCAAGAAGCTACTTGAAGGGTCATGCTCGAACCATGCTTTCCATGTCAAGCACCTATACAAGGACTACGTCCTCATGAAGCGGTTCTTGTCTGGAGGTTCCAACAAGGGGAGCATAGGAAGGAGCCCAAGCCAACCGCAGACGACACCGAGGGGAAGGACGATGGCTTTCTGATGCTGGATGGCTACCTCATGATCTTTGGAGGGTCAACGGCCTATGACTCCAAGCACTGCTAGAAGCTTGCACACCACGAGGTCTATACGGTCGAGCCAGTCACGCCTACTTTTCTCCGATGGTTGGAGTCCGCCATAACCTTTGATCGGACCGACCACCTAGAAAGCGTCCCACAGCCGAGAAGATATCCGCTTGTGCTTGACCTGATCATCGGCACAAAGCGGCTCACCAAGGTGCTGATGGATGGAGGCAGCGGCCTCAACATCATGTACGCCAAACCGTTTGACGCCATGGGCATCGACCGATAGCGCATCTGATCGACCGGGGTGCCTTTCCATGGCGTCGTACCTAGAAAGCAGACCATGCCACTTGGGCAGATCGATCTACCCATCGCCTTCGAGGATCCGACCAATTATAGGACGGAGACCCTTACCTTTGAGGTGGTCAGGTTCCATGGAACCTACCATGCCATCCTGGGACATCCATGCTATGCAAAGTTCATGGTCGTCCCCAACTACACCTATCTGAAGTTGAAGATGCTAGGTCTATGCGGAGTCATCACTGTCGGGACCTCCTTCCAGCGTGCCTACGAGTGCAAGATCGAGTGCTGTGAACACACCACGGCAATTGTCGCCTCCAGAGAGCTTGCGGCCATCAGGGAGGAGGTCGTTGAAGAAGCACCCGACCCCAAGCGATCGGCTGGGTCTTTTGAGCCTATAGAGGGTGCCAAGGAGGTCCTCATAGACCCTAGCAGCTCCAAAGGCAAAGTGGTGTGCATTGGCACCACGCTTTCCTCTGAATAGGAAAGCACGCTCGTCGACTTCCTTTGCGCCAATAGAGACATCTTTGTATGGAGACCCTCGGACATGTGAAAGCTCTAGTTTGGTTTTGGTAAATTGATGAAACCCTTAGTGCTAACCTAGTTTATCAAAGTGATTATGAGATAGGTAGCACTACTCCAAGTGATGAAGCAAATGAAGATCATGACATGATGATGATGATGGCATGATGATGATCAAGTGCTTGGACTTGGAAAAGAAGTAAGAGAAAAACAAAAGCTCAAGGCAAAGGTAAAATTGATAAGAGTTTTTCGGTTTAGTGATCGAGACACTTAGAGAGTGTGATCACATTTAGGATTGATAGCCATACTATTAAGAGGGGTGAAACTCATATCGAAATGCGGTTATCAAAGTGTGAAAGATCCTAATGGCTAGAGGGGGACTGAATAGCATATTAAAAATTTCTACAACAATACTTAACAAACCAGTTAGACAATTATGAGGCGAAGCAAGTGTTGCGCTAGCCTACTAAAATTGCAAGCCATCTACCAGAATTCTAGTTTATATAGTTTCTATCCACACAATAGCTATGTCACTACACTAAGTTAGTGCGCTCTCAAAAGCTAACTAAAGAGCCACACTAACTAAACTAACAAGCTCTCACAACTAGCTACACTAAAGAGCTTGACAACTAGTTTGTGGTATTGTAAAGAGAGAGAGCAAGATAGTTATACTGCCGTATCAAGGAGTGAACCAATCAATCACAAGGATGAATACCAATGAAGACCAATCACCTTGAAATCAAATGATGACACAATGATTTTTTTACCGAGGTTCACTTGCTTACCGGTAAGCTAGTCCTCGTTGTGGCGATTCACTCACTTGGAGGTTCACGCACTAATTAGCATCACATGCCAAACCCTCAATAGGGTGCCACACAACCAACACAAGATGAAGATCACACAAGCCATGAGCAATTCACTAGAGTACCTTTTGGCTCTCTGCCAGGGAAAGGTCAAGAACCCCTCATAATCACTACGATCGGAGCTAGAGACAATCACCAACCTCTACTCAACGATCCTCATTGCTCCAAGCCATCTAGGTGGTGGCAACTACCAAGAGTAACAAGCGAATCCCACAGCGAAACATGAACACCAAGTGCCTCTAGATGCAAACACTCAAGCAATGCACTTGGATTCACTCCCAATCTCACAAAGTTGATGAATCAATGATGGAGATGAGTGGGAGGGCTTTGGCTAAGCTCACAAGGTTGTTATGTCAATGCAAATGGCCAAGAGAATGACCTAGAGCCGGTCATGGGGCTTAAATAGAAGCCCCCATGAAATAGAGCCGTTGTACCCCTTCACTGGGCACAACTCTAGGTGACCGGACGCTCTGGTCAGATCGACTGGACGCAGGACCCCAACGTCCAGTCAACGGATGGCTACCACGTCATCCCTCTCTTCAAATACTAAGCACCCAATCCTAATAGTCAAGTGATGACCAGATGTGCTGCTTGAAAGTCATCGGACGTAGGACCCCAGCTTCCAGTCGTTTCTAGTAAGGTCCCAAACGTGAAAAATCACGACCGGACTCACCTAGCATTCAATCACTCAATGTCTCCTCTGTGTGGACACATCAGCAAGGGTTGGCACATTTGAGCAAGGGTTCAAAACTTCACCGGACGCTAGCCTCAACTAGACCGAAGCGTCCGATCAGTGGAAGCAGTGAAGACGCTGGCATCGGTCTTCGACCGGACGTTGGGTCACTTTGTGATCAGACGCTGATGGGGTGCGTCTGGTCCTACTGACATGGTAGTGCATAGAGAAGAGGGTGACTGACTAGATGCTGGGTGAGTCCGATCAGGGGTGACCAGACACGTCTGATCGCAAAAAATTGTCTCTGGATGCTTACTGGAAACATCCGAATGCTGAGGTCCTGTTTCCGGTCACTTCAAAGCAGCGCATCCAGTCACAACTTAAATGTACTGATGACTGTTCAGATCAGATGATCAGGGTTTGAAGCAGGGGTCACATGGCATGCATCACGTGACCGGACGCTGGGGTCTAGCATCTGGTCGATCTGACCGACGCGTCCGATTGCCCTGTTTTTTAGTGAACTAAGGAGCCAATAGCTCTATTTCATGGGGGCTTCTATTTAAGCCCCATGGCCAGCTCAACCTCACTCTCTTGGCTATTTGCATTAACATAACAACCTTGTGAGCTTAGCCAAAGCCCTCCCACTCATCTTTATCATTGATTCAACATCTTTGTGAGATTAGGAGAGAATCCAAGTGCATTGCTTGAGTGTTTGCATCTAGAGGCACTTGGTATTCGTGTTTTGCTGTGGGATTCACTTGTTTCTCTTGGTGGTTGCGCCACCTAGATGGCTTGGAGCAGCTAGAATCATCAAGCGGAGGTTGGTGATTGTCTCTGGCTCTGATCGTGGTGATTATGAGGGGACCTGTTCCTTCCCCGGCGAAGCACCAAAAGGTAACTCTAGTGGATTGCTCGTGTCATTGAGTTACCTCACTTGTGGGTAGGTTCTTGCGGTGTCCAATTGTGTGGACAAGGTTCGTGCAACACCTCTTAGCCGCTGAACCACCAAGTGTTGGTCGACACAACGGGGACTAGCGTGCCGGCAAGCACGTGAACCTTGGGAGAAAAATTGGTTGTCTCTTGCCCTTTGGTATTCTTCCGGTGATTGATTTAGTATTCATCTTGTGATTGGTTCACTCCTCTACACGGTGGTATAATCACCCTACTCACTCATTTATATTCTTGCAAACAAGTTGTAGCAAGCTTTTTAGTGTAATTAGAATTGAGAGCTTGCTTAGTTGTTTTAAGTTCATCTAGTAGAGCTCTTTAGTGTAGCAAGTGTGAGAGCTCTTAGTGAGTAGTAACATAGCAAATTATATGTCTAGTGATCATAGCAACTAGAATTGTTGGATAGGTAGCTTGCAACCCTTATAGAGCTAGAGCAAGTTTGTATTTCGCTATTTGTTATACTAATCAAATTGCACTAGTCAGTTTGTAGATTTTTAAATAGGCTATTCATCTCCCTCTAGCCATATTAGGACCTTTTAACATGCCAGGCATTCCAAGAGAAGTCACCGAGCATGCCTTGAAGATCAAGCCAGGCTCCATGCCAGTCAAGCAGCGCCTGTGTCGCTTCGACGAGGAGAAACGTAGGGCCATCGGTGAGGAGATTATGAAGCTTTTAGCGATTGGGTTCATCAAGGAAGTATACCACCCTGAGTGGTTAGCCAATCTCGTTCTTGTACAAAAAAAGAGTGAGAAATGGAGAATGTGTGTTGACTACATGGGTCTCAACAAAAACATGTCCAAAGGATCTATTTCCTTTGCCACGCATAGACCAAGTAGTCAACTCGACCTCAGGGTGCGAACCCCTTTGCTTCCTTGATGCGTACTTCGGGTACCATCAAATCATGATAAAAGAGTCCAACCAACTCACGATGTCTTTCATCACCCCATTCAAATCATTCAACTATGTCACAATGTCGTTCGGTCTAAAAATGCAAGGGCTATGTACCAACGCTGCATGCTCAAGTGTTTTGGGGATCTCATCGGGCGGACCATTGAGGCATATGTGGATGACATCATGGTCAAATTCAAATGGGCTGACCAGGTCATAGCTGACCTAGAGCAGACCTTCATGAAACTCTGAGCAAACGGCATCAAGCTCAACCTCGATAAGTGCGTTTTTGGGGTCCCAAGGGGTATGCTGCTAGGTTTTATTGTCTCCGAGCGTGGCATCAAAGCCAACCCAAAGAAGATCTTAGCCATCATGAGGATGGGCCCGATTCAGAACATAAAAGGGGTACAATGAGTTACGAGGTGCCTCACCATGCTCAGCCATTTTATCTCGTGCCTCGATGAATGAGGTCTCCCCCTCTATCGGCTTTTGAAGAAGGTCGACCATTTTGAATGGACACCCAAGGCCTAGGAGGCGCTTGACAAGGTTAAGCAACTCCAAATAAAGGCCCCAATCCTGGTCCCCCCGACTGATGGGGAACCACTTCTACTCTACATTGTGGCCACCATGCAAGTGGTCAGCGCTGCCCTGGTGATAGAGCGAGAAGAAGAGGGACATGCCCTCAAAGTGCAGCGTCCTGTGTACTTCATTAGTGAGGTCTTGTCTGATTCCAAGACCCACTATCCCCAAATCTAGAAGCTCCTATACACCATCCTCGTCACCAAAAGGAAGTTGCATCACTACTTCGAGTCACATCCAGTGATGATCATGACGTCCTTCCCTCTCGGCGAGGTCATCCAAAATAGGGATGCCATAGGAAGAATCGCCAAGTGGGCACTCAAGCTGATGGATCAAGGCATTTCATATGCCCCCTGAACGGCCATCAAGTCCCAAGAGCTGGCTGATTTTGTTGCAGAATAGACCAAGATCCAAATGCCGCTAGCAGCCATCGACCAAGAGTACTGGATGATGTACTTTGATGGATCGCTGATGAAGAAAGGCACTGGTGCGGGGCTAATCTTCATTTCACCCCTTGGGGTATGCATGAGGTACATGGTTCGCATCCATTTCCCCTCCTCCAACAATGTGGCCGAGTATGAGGCACTCATCAATAGCCTACGCATCACCATCGAGTTGGGTATCCGATAGCTCGACGTCCGAGATGACTCCTAGCTGGTCATCGACCAAGTTATGAAGGAGTCAAGCTACCATAACACCAAGATTGCTACATATTGCTAAGAAGTTCGCCAGCTAGAAGACAAGTTTGACGGTCTCGAGCTCAGACACATCCCAAGGCGTCTCAATGAGGCGGCCGACGCGCTGACGAAAATGACGTCCGGCTCAGAGCTGGTGCCGATGGGCGTCTTCGCCAATGATTAGTACAAGCCCTCGGTCCGCTATGAGGAGCTAGAACAAACCGGTGATGGGTCGTCTACCCTAGGCTCAGGGGCTAACCAGCCAGTGGCTCCATCTGACCCTGAAGTCATAGAGCTTGACGAGGATCCAGCGACAAAGCCTGACCCTCTGGCCGACTGGAGGACACCCAACCTTGACTACCACCTCCGTGAGGCACTGCCAATGGACAAAACAGAGGCTCAGTGGCTTACGCATCGCACCAAGTCCTTTGTCCTTATTAAGGGCAAGCTCTAGAGGCGAAGCCACACTGGGATCCTACAGCGTTGCATCCCCATCGAACAAGGGAAGAAGTTGCTAAGTGATATCCATGGTGGGGTCCACAGGCACCATGCCACGCCTAGGACCCTAGTCAGAAATGTGTTCTGACAAGGCTTCTACTGGCTGACCGTAGTAGCCGATGCTGAATAGATTGTGTGCACCTATGAAGGGTGTCAATAATATGCTCGGTAGACCCACCTGCCGGCCCAAGCGCTCCAAACGATCCCCATTACGTGGCCATTCGTGATCTAGGGGCTTGATCTGGTCAGACCTCTCAAGAGGGCACCTAGGGGCTATACGCACTTGCTTGTCGCCATAGACAAGTTTACAAAGTGGATAAAAGCTCGACCGATCTCCACGATCAAGTCCGAGCAAGCTGTGTTGTTCTTCCTTGACATCGTCCATCACTTTAGGGTCTTGAACTCCATCATCACGAACAACGACACACAGTTCACCGGAAAGAAGTTCCTCCAATTCTATGATAAATACCACATCTGCGTTGATTGGGCTACAGTGGCACACCCCTGCATGAATAGGCAGGTCGAGCGCGCAAATGGCATGGTCCTACAAGGCCTCAAGCCTAGGATCTTCAACCGGTTGAACAAGTTTGGCGGACGATGGGTCACAGAGCTTTCCGTGGTGCTTTGGAGCCTGAGGATGACCCCTAGCCAGGCCACTATCTACACACCATTCTTCATGGTCTATGATTCCGAGGCTATCCTCCCGACCGACCTTGATTATGGAGCACCGAGGGTCAGGGCATACGACGAATAGGGAGCCGAGGTGTCCCTCGAGGATGCCATGGACTAGCAATATGAAGCGTGCAATGTTGCCCTCCTTCGCTTGGCCAAGTACCAACAAGTGTTACGCCAGTACCACAGCTGTTGAGTGTGGGGTCAAGAGTTTAACGTCGGGGACCTGGTGCTCTGCCTCGTCCAGAGCAACAAGAACCACCACAAGCTCTCTTCGCCGTGGGAGGGACCATATGTCGTCGCGGAGGTGCTCCGACTAGGCACCTACAAGCTCAAGACCATTGACAACAAAGTCTTTGTTAATGCCTGAAACATTGAACAGCTATGTTGCTTTTACCCTTAATTTCTGCACACTTTCTCTTATCAGTTTTGCTATCAACACCTCGATCTTTAGTGATACCTGACCCCAGTAACGGTAGGGGGTTGGGCCTCCCTCGGGGGCTGATAAGAGCATATCTATCTGGTAGATATTCTCTATGCCCGACCCTTCCTCACGTTAAGACCTAGAAGTGAGGGTCGTGGAAACAAACACTGAGTAAAACTGGTCGGACTGCAAGAAACCTATGCCCCAGCGGCTATGACATTTTTGCTCACCAGCGTGATAAGAGTTTTTTCCACACCACGAGTTTTTTAGCCTTAACTACGGAAAGAGTCGGTACGCGTTTAAGAGTATATCCACCTGGCAAACGTTCTGTGCCTGACCCTCTCTCACGTTGAGACCTAGAAGCAAGGGTTGCAGAAACAAACGCTGAGTAAAACTAGTCAGACTGCAAGAAACCTATGCCCCAGCGGCTATGGTGTTTTTGCTCATTAGCGTGATCAGAGTTTGTTCACCTGCACCCTGAGCTTTATAGCCTTAACGATGGAAAGGGTCAAAACACATTAACCTTTTCATACAAAAAGGGAGAAGGGCTAAAAATCTATTTGGCCAAAACAAAATTTAAGAGCTTGTCCACTTATTACGAGTTCGCCGCCTGGCTTATCTGCCTAACTAATTTCTTAGGGGGATGATCTCATCCTCTATCTCTATAGGTAAGTCTAGTGCCCATGGGTCACCCAAGTCGATTGGACAGCTTGGGCCACTATCGAGAGATGGGTCACCCTTAATTTACGCACGTTTTCTCTTATTAGTTTTGCTATTGACTCCATAATCTTTAAGTGACGCCTGACCCCAGCAACGACAAGGGGTCGGGCCTCACTCGGGGGCTGGTAAGAGTATGTCTATTTGGTAGACATTCTCTATGCCTGACCCTGTATCATGTTAAAAACCTAGAGGCAAGGTTTGCGGAAACAAACGCTGAGTAAAACTGGTCGGACCGCAAGAAACCTATGCCCCAGCGGCTATGATGTTTTTGCTCACCAACATTATCAGAGTTTTTTTTTCGCACCCCGAGCTTTAGCCTCTGCCTTCCTAGGAAGGGCTTGGTGGGGCCCACCAGTGGAATCTCCATTGAGGAGATGGCAACAGGTCACCCAAGTTGATCAGATGGCTTGGGCCACTGCCAAGAGATGGGTAAGGAGCAGTAAAATGCCCCATGTGGGTTATGCTAACTTCGTCACGAACAATGGACATAGATTCTACTCGGATATAGCCGGTAAGAGCTCCCTGAACTTTACCAACCCCCACTTTACTTTTCTAGTGCATGAGCATTCATTCATCCATTCTCATACATCCAAGCATCGCATATGCAATTATTGCATCACGACGCTTTATGTCGCGACACGAAGCAACAGTCATTTCATTCAACATGAGCGATAACCGATCGGGGTTCAAAGGCTGGCCCACGAAGGGCTCGAGGCCGCCTCATGTCAACATGAGTGACAATCGACCAGGGTTCGATGGCCAGCTCATGAAGGGCTCGAGGCTGCCTCATGTCAAATAGAGCCAGGGAAGAAAACGTAGATGAGCCCTAGCGGTCTTTGCCCGACCCGCTCAGAAGCAGACAGGGTCATCTCGACCTTCTCATTCGATCCTAACCTCGAGCCATGCCCACAAAATCTCTATTGAGGGGAGGCTAGCAGGCCACCTGAGTCGGTCTCTAGAATGACTCGGGCATCTGCCAGGAGGCGGGTTAAGGAGCAGTAGAATGCCATATGAGGGCTATGCCGACCCTGTTATGAACGACAAACATAGATTCTACTCGGACATGCTCGTTAGCGAGCTCACCGAGCATGACACTTGAGCCATCGAGGCAAGTGACGTTAGTTCAACCCCTCCGGCTGCGAAAATCATGGATGAGGTGACGATCACAAAGATGAGCCGACCCTCGACCGGACCCTCGCTACGCGTGAGGGCTCAAGGAAAGTTGGACTCGCAAGGAGACCGAATGCGCGGTCATAGAATAATGGCTCGAAACCTACGGAGGGGGTACGAATGAAAACTAAGAAATGCTTTCTCCTACCAGTTTCGCTACCATCTTCTCGATCTTTAGTGACACCCGACCCTGACAATGGCAAAGGGTCGAGTCTCACTCAGAGGCTGATAAGGGTATATATATACTCTTTTTGAAACAGTCACCGTGCCCGACCCCTTTCTCACGTTAAAAACTAGAGGCAAGGATTGTGGAAACGAATGACTGAGTAAGGTTGGTTGGACTGCAAGAAACCTATGCCCTAGCGGCTACAACACTCTTGCTTACCTACGTGATCAGAGTTTCTCGCTCACACCTCGAGCTCTACAATCTTAACAACAGGAAGGGTCAGAGCGCTTTACCCCTTTTTACACATAAAAAGGGGAGAAAGAACAAATTTGTTCAACCAAAATGAAAGAACATGCTTGTTCAAATGAAACAAAAGGGATGGAACATGTCCTCTTATTACAAAAATGACCACCTGACCTATTTAACTAACTAGCCCCTCTGGGGGAGAACTATGCCTTCTATCATGTCCACCAGGTCATGCGAAAGGGGAGCCACCATCATTTCCATCTCCTCTAGCTCACGGACTTCATAACTGGGCACGTAGACATGGCTCATCGCCTCTAGATCGATGATGTCCCCATAATGAGAATGAGCAATCACGAAGGACAGATTGACCCCGGTGCGAAGGGCATTCCTCTCGAGCTGGCGCAATCGAGCCACGATCTTGACAGCACGAGCCATGAGCGAGCTGGTCCCCTCTGACCATACCACCTCAAGGTCATTGTAGACCACTCCGAGGGCAGTGCTTAGGATACTGAGCTCATCACTCTTTGCTTGAAGATTTCTCCTCACCTCGGTGAGATCCACAGCCAGCCTAGCAAAAATGCTCTTGGCCTCCAGCTTCCAGGTTGTCTCCCTTTCGAGCTTGGCTTGGAGGGAGCTGACCTTCTACTGCACGTCGTAGTGCTCTTGGCAGGCCTAGTCATGCTCCTCATGAGCCGTGCCATGTTCCGAGTAGAGCCTCTTCGCGGTTTGGATCAGCTCATCCCGCTCCTTATGCAGCCAAGCGACCACCACGGCATGCAGGCTCGCCCTTTTCTCTAGGGCCACAAGCTTCTCTTTGGCCCCCAGCTTCAGATCCCTTTTCTTTATCAACCTCTCCTAGAAGGTCCAGGATTCGCTGGCGGGTTTTGGCATACTTCCGGTGCAACTCATCCTGCTCCTTCCTGACCCTGGTGGCTTCTTTGTCATCCTTCTGCGACCTCACCAACAGGGCCTCAAATGCCTTCTTGGCCTCGTCAGCAACCATAGAGGCCTCAGCCACCCACGATCGAAGATTGGCTACCTCCTTGGTGAGGGGAGTCAGCTCGACCACACTCTGCTAGGCAGCAACAAGCTGAGCTATCACCTCCCCACATAGCCGCACCTCCTCAATGAGGTGGTCCTAGGCTTCCTTCTGTTGACGAAGGAACCAAGATTTCCCCTGGCTGCGAGCTATAAGGGACTACAGGGAGACAATGGTCAGGATATAAAAAGTATATAGAGGAAGAAAAGGGCAAGAAGCAGGACCAAGCAATACCCGACCGAAGGGAACAACAACATCACGCAATACGCCCGTGGTGTGGTCCAGGGCCTCGAGCACAAACACAATCCCTACGTCGAGGCTCTCCTGCTCCATGCTCTCTATGGCATCAAGGGTAAAAAGCGTAGACACTAGATCCCGTGGATCCATCTACTAGAGCAGGGCCTCACCCCATGCGGGTGAACTGCTGCCCACCGACGTCAGGGTCAGGGACGACTCCCCACCGGCCCGAAGCACCGCTGACCCCTCTCGCCATGATGTCCCTGCCAGGACACCCCTTCCAATGATGGAAGGGGTCAGCGGTGTGGACACAAACCTCTCTCCTAGAACCATGACTCCCAAGGACCCCTCCACCGCATCCCCCTCCATCCGTCCCATGCCAGGCACCATCGCTTGGGCCGCCAATGGCACGGGTCATGCCGGTGCCTCAGGCGATGCTGCGGTTGCACCCAGCTATGACCCATCTATCATGGCTACTGCCACGTTCACCTGCATCGGTGGGGTCACGACCGGTTGCATCGCACCCAACATGGTTAGCGCCACGACTGTGGTCAGCAGCCCCATCCACCCGCCATCGAGAGTGGTATCACAGCCATCACTGACTACTCCACAACCTCCGAAGGCGCCCCTTGAACACCTATGTCTGCTCGTCCTTCCAAGGGCATAGGTGCCACCATGGGTGGCTCCTAACTGGCCGATGATGTGGTCACACTGGCACCGCTCTCGCCCGAAATGGGCACAACACCAGCCGACGACCGCCGCCCTGATTTGAGGGCAATGCTCGTCTTAGGCACCAATGCCAAAGGATTCTGCTACCTACCGACGCTGCAAGAGACAAAAAACATAAGTCACGATGAAATCTAACTAACATAGGAAAAAACAGAGAAATTGATAACTCACCTCAGTGTCGTCAAGCGGTAGATGTGTTTGGGGGATGAACCCCCTGACCCTTGCTCCACCTCATCGGAATGAGGCCATTTTGAGCCCGGCCCCTGCTCCTGGGCAGAGGGGCTCACACCTAGCAGCTCCTGGGGCACATTGGTGGAACGCCTCGCTTCCCTTAGCTCTTGTGGCGCGATGGCAGAGCCGCCTGCCTCCGTTGGTACCTCGGGCGCGACTGTAGAACCACCCGTCTTGTTGGCTCTTAGGGTAGGCCGACGGTACGTCCTATCTCCACTGGCTCCCTAGATGTACCCTCCCCTCTATAGAATAGGAAGGGCCTCGATGTCTACAAGGATGAACCGATGCCTGCCAGTGCATCCTTGTTCTCCAGCTTGTCCCACTCGATATCGTCGGCTACCATTTCTTCTTCCTCCATCACCTCATCATCGTCATCATCGTTGTTAGTGTCCTCCCCTCATTCCCATGCCCATAGCTTCCGCTGCTTCTTCCTCTTCTTTTCCTCCTTCACCCTCCTCAACCACTTGTCCTTAGTGCGATTCGCCTCCCTCACGGCAGAATCCCACGGCAGCGGCGTCGGGTGATCCATGAGGATGAGGTCCCTTGGCTAGTCTCGCCCCTCTCAAAGTTAGTCTCACAAGATTGGGAAATCAATTGAAGAGAAGGCAAGAGAAAGGTAAACTTACAAGGACAATGTAGCCTAGCTCCTGTCGCATTGATGGATGCCTCGGCATCGGGTAGACAAAGTTGAGGGCAGCACCCGCGTCATCCCACAAAGGCTCGGGCGCCATCGTGTATAGCAGGAGCATGTGTGTCATCAATGGTGCCACCCTCCTCGCATGGTAAGCCCTGATTATGCCTAACCCTTTCAGGCCATTCTCCTTCAAGATGTGGATGGCAGTGATGTGGTCTTGGATCTTCTTCTTATCCTTCTCCGAGACGCCCCACTTCCTCCACTGCTCCGGGGCCTCTTTGATCAGGCGCCTGGTGAACTCCGACAGAGGGGCGGTGGCGTCATTCTTGAGGTAGAACCACTATGAGTGCCACCTCATGTTGGACATCAAGAGCTGCATGGATGGGTACTCGTCGACTCGATTGTTCTGAAGTTGGTTGCTGGCACACCCCATCGGCATGTGTAGCTCCTGCCTGCTACCCTTCTCCCTCTTCTTCTGGAGGTTGAGGACAAAGAAATACCTCCACAAGTCGAAGTGGGGACTGATCCCTAGGAATCCTTCGCACAGCGCGATGAACGTCGCCACATGCTAGATCCCATTGGGATTGAGATGCCACAGCTAAATCTTGTAGAAGTGCAACAGCCCCCGGAGGAATTTGTGGGCGGGGGTCATGAGCCATGCTCGTGGAAGTGGGTGAATGATACCACATAGCCATCGAGTGACGATGGTGAATCCTTGTTGGTAGGCAGCAACCACTCCTCGGTCGAGGTCTACGTGCGGAGAAGACCATGACGGATGAGGCCCTCCATACACTAAGAGGTGATGTTAGAACGACACCATGGATCCATTGGAGGTGGGGGCGGATGGATGCGAGCTCAATAGAGGTGGAGATGCGGAGGTAGGAAACCTAAGCATTAGCGGTGGTGGTGTGGCTACGGAGGTAAGGATGCAGGCATGCATATGAAACACTGAGGGCTAACCCTTTGGTTTTATAGGGGTGATGAGTGCGAGGAAGCCAACCGCCCCCTAGATCTCCGAGCCTGCCATAACCTATCACCATGTCTCATGGCAGGGTGGGTGCACGCAACCTATGGCATCCCCTCAAAAACATTCTAGATGTTTTGCCTCTCTGAACAGGCCACGACCCGTCACAGGTAAGAGGGATACGGAGCTAAAAATGCTCCTACGACCCGTCTAGGCCCAGGAGTTCGAAGGTTGGCCCACTGATAGGTTCAACAACTGCTCTGGGCACCTTTAGAGTGAGGGGTGAAAAGGGATGGGCCCGCTAGCAGCTAGTACCCGGGCACACGACCCATGTTCGAGTCTTTGCCAGATATGATCCATGGTTTTTTCTTAAAGAAAGGCAGAGAGCCCTTGGGACCAGTCAAACAGATATGAGAACTATATGGATTGACTGCTAAGAATCTAGAGTCGGTCACCAGCTGACCCAAGCCAGGGCCCTGCTCGAACTAGCCCGTTAATAGCTCACCGAGTACCAGGATTCGTCCATAGAGAAAAATCATGGCACGGTTCAGCCTCTCCGTTTTTATCGGAAAAAACGCTTGAGGGGAGATGATCACAAAGACAAGCTGACCCTTAATCGAACCCCTACTATGGGCATGGGCTCGAGGAAAGTTGGACTCACAAGGAGACTGAACGCGCGATCACAGAATGATAGACCCCCGTAGGGGTTGAAATCAGGAAAGACCTTTTCTGACCCACCAAATCTCATGGTTATACCCCGAGGGGTCTGATCACGACGAAAGGGAATCGCCGTCCCCAGGACACGCCGTAGGCGACAAAAAAGGCCAAGGCCCTCAGAGTCCTCCCGTTCGAAAAAGCCTTCGAAGGTGTATTCTACTCCTCCGCAGGCTTGAGGGCTACCGTCGGGGACCAATACTAGGGTACCCAAAGAGGAGGAGCTAATGGTCATCAATATTGAGTCATCCGAGCAGTAAAGAGCGTGACTACAGCTCCAACCAACCCCTAGGTGCATGAGCTTCACCTCGCCCGACCTCTGGGGAGCGGGCTCCGCCTCGCCGAACTCTGGGTCAAGGGCCCGCCTCGCCTGACCTCTGGGTCGAGGGCTTCACCTTGCCTGGCCTCTGGGGCGAGGGCTCCATCTCGCCCGATCCCTTAGGCGCAGCTCCTGATGAAAGCTCGTACCGCCACTAACCACTACGGGCCTGAAAGTACAATCCAATGTCAAACTTTTGGCATCGTGCATGGAGCGAGCACATCTCAAGATGACCCATGCCCATGACATGTCACTCCAGAGAACTCACATCACCAATAGTGACGGTCATGTGGTCACTATGCTGCCTACTCCTTGTACGGCCACTGACCAGCACGCTGGTTTGCCACATCGCCCGTCGGGATAGAATGGGACGTCACGACCCACTGACAACACTGGGGCGTGGCATCAGCTGCGAACAGGCGCCTAGCATGGAGCCATCCCTATCACCATTGGTAGTGTCAGCGGGACCCACATAAAGGAAAAGAAAGGTCCGGTGGTCCTGAAAGCCTTCCTCTCCTTGGCTCTTCTCCCTCTTTCTCTCTGTGTAACCTGCTCTTTCCCTTCGTCTATAAAAGGGAAAGCAGGACATCCTAGGAGGAGGGGTTCACCACTCTCTACATGGCTATAAACATCAAAACATACGCGCTAACACACCTTAGGAGCACATGCATATCAGAGACTTGGGACATATTCCTCTCTCGCTCGTTTGTAACCCCTACTATAAACTTTCAGTGCTAGCAACACGAGCAGCAGCGACGAACTGGACGTAGGGACTTTCTGCTTGAACCAGTATAAACCTTGTGTCCTCTATGCACACCATCCGAGTCAGATGCACAATCCTAAAAATTTACTAGTTAGTAACTCGAAACACCGACAGTAACCTAGTCCTCCACGAAGTCGTCTAGGTGCTAGCAAACACAAGAGTGATAAGTCTTCAACTGCCACTTGATCAAATCCAAGTCTAGAGCAAATGGACACACAAAAAGATAACTCTTAAGCCCTCCTCTTGACTTAATGTCTTTGAACCCTTAACAGAGTCTCTCAATATGTGTAGAACTAGGGGTCTAAGAGAGGCCCAAATGAGCTAGACATGGTGTATATCTGAGCGGTCACACATTGGATCCGTTTGTAGACTTTGTGCGATGGCTGAGTTTTCTACTCCTTTTATTATAAATCATAAGATGTTTTAGTTTTTCTAGATATGTTACTTTTATTATATATTTTAGATATGATGTATATCTGGTGTACAACAAAAACTATGTATCTAGAAAAGCTAAAATACCTTTAGAATTGGGATTGTTGGGAGTATTTCTTTGTTCCTTCCCTCTCCGGTTCCTCGACATGCTCCAGCTCCATGCACCGACGGTAGCTTCACCCGATTCAATGGCATCTCCAGATCTATTGGCTTGATAAATATCGGAGGGCCTGCAGCCCTGCATAGTAGAGCTAGAGCCTCCCAGCAGTAAATTTAAGCATAGACCATCGTGCCTTGATACATTGTTACAGAGAATATAAAATCACAAACTTAAAGAATGTCCAATACATCTGTTGTGAATGCACAATACAGGCCTATTTTAATCAAGTGTGTAAAGTTTTAGATGTCATATTAGATGTTACATGAGAATGTCGAGACGTCTTTCATCGGAACATAATTTGGTCTTATGGTGATTGGATGCTTCTTTCGAAGTTTCCATTCAGGCACGTCCTCATCTTCTTGTGCATCACCTTCTTTAGGAGGCACTCATTGTTCATGTATCGTCTATGCTTGTTGAGAAGATTGTGGCATCTCATCATGCACTTGCTCGGTATGAGCTGGAGAAGGTTGTGACTTATCTGGCACATGCTCGCTAGGAGGCGAGGAAGAATGTGGCATCTTAGGAATGTGGTGGTCACGAGACGGTGAAAATATCTCCCCGACCTCAACAACTTGCTCCAAATTTGGGAGAGGGGGATGCGGCGAAGAAGTAGTCAATATAATGTCCCATTTGTGCCAGAGGATGAACTGTCCCATAACGTCTCTGAGTAACACCAGCCCCTCGAGAGTTGCGTAGTCTATCCTCCACTACATGAACTTGGGCTTCACGGTATGCACCTCGACCCTAGTGTAGTCCGGCGGTATCTTATTATTGTGGTGTAAGCCACCAGGAGGATATGCCACACCCGTTGCCACCTCCATCACAATGTTCTGCCGATTGCTGAGAAACACCAAGGTGCAACTAGTTGGTTCCTGAATGCGATCGATGGGGGTTGTGGCTGTAGTGGAACCTTGGCTGCTAGGAACTTTTGGAGGGTTGCCAACTAATGCCAGTTCTCCCAGTGACATCATTAATATCCATGGCTCCGTAGATAGTCCTTGCTCCTCCAGCGCCTTCACAACTAGAGCCTTCACTTGGAGCTCAAGATTAGTCTCTAGGTCTCTGCCATGTTTCTTGTACATGTGCCTGTCCTCTTTGAATCCTTGCTTCTAGGTCATCCTTTTCCCTAGCCCCCTGGTGCGGCCTGTGTGCTCCTTATTTTCTAAGCCAAGGCTAAGCTCGTCCCTCTCTCTAGAAGGATTGAATGAGCCCTTCTCCTTGTGTTTAGCATATTTCAGTATCCTTGATACTACCTCTTGGGTCTCTGGCTTATCAAACTTAAGATTACCGTCGGATGATTTTGTACTCCTTGCATATATCCAATTCCTTGAGCGTACCTTCAAATTCATCACATCGATATTCCCAGCAGCTATGGCCTCTTTGTCCATCTTCCTAAACTGCTCTTCCTTGGCATAGTAGCCACTGGGGCCTAGATGATGGTGGTGTTTATTCCTCTTCACCGGCTCGGTGTTACGGGCACTAAGCTCCAATGCCTCTGGTGAAGTCTTTTGAGGCACGAGCTCCTCCCATTGACTAGGAGTTATGTTGCCGAACTCGTTAAAGGGAGTTAACCCCTTTTGGATATACTTCTTATTGAGCTCCAACCTCCAATGTCGGAATGACTCTCCCATCACCCTAAAAGCATTTTTTTACCAGTTCATGCTTACCCTTCGGAAATCTAAAATTGAGCTTCAGCTGCCTATCCCATAGTTTATCCTTTTTGTTCTCTGGTACCTCTTTTTAGTTAGGGATTGCTAGGTTCAATTTATCTTTTACTAGGGCCCCGATCACATTACGGAATCGTCCTCTTAATTCCTTTAGCTCAAGGATCTCCCCTGCTGGCCCGACCTTCGTTATCACATAGCATGCCTTATTTGAATATTGATTTGCTTTTCTATCCCCTCATTTCCTCTTAGGCTTGGTAGTCATAGTTGTGTCTTGAGGTTGTGGAGCAGAGACATCGTGATACGTTTCTGTGGCTGTTGCCTCTACTCTTCTTTCCTCTATGCCATCTTGTCCAGCGAGATGTCATAGACGTCGATGTTGTCTTTTCTGGGTTTTAGGAGGGACCTGTATATACGACAGGTCAAAGTCTTAGCAGAGGTAACACAGCCAAAGCTTTAGCAAAATTTACAAGCTAAGGCTTTTTCCCTACCTCCTCGTTCGGGTTAAAATCCTTGTCCAAATCTTCCTCCGTTGGCCTCCTTCTGGCTTCACATGGGAAAGGATCCTCGAGACTTACATATCCCTCTTCTGAGTCATCATCATCATCATCCTCTTCTTCTTTACCTTCAGCAGCCTCTCCTGCTCTTCCTTCTGCTCCCCTTCCTCCTCGTCACACTGCTCCTGAGTAAGCATCACTTCTAGATCCTTTTCTAACTCGTTATTAAACTGCTCCTGAGTAAGCTGGTCCTCTAATGCTTGCTCCTCATAGGTTGATTGCTCACCATGCTCGGGGCATTGGGCTACACTGTATGGTGTCCGCAACATTATTTCACGATTTGTTCTAATAGATGCAAGAAAGTGTGCTTTAGGTACGTGAGAAGGTATAAGAAATCAAAAAGGTCTATAAACCAAAGTAGTCCTATAAAACAACAATATATAAAAAACGAGTAGTAGCAGTAGTAGAGGCCTCAGAAACATGTCAATCATCATCTGATCTTGAACTTGGAGCATCAAGACATCATAACAGAGAAGAGAGAAGAAGGTAATGTAGGGGCGACTGCTAATGATGCCAAGTTCCTCACAAGTTCTTGATCATCAGCTCATATTCCATATAATGTATGGACTTAGACAATTTCATCATCGGCAAAACAAAGGAGAGGAGAGGAGAGGGGAGAGTTGGCAAAAAAAAGCAACAGCTGCTTAACAAACATAGAGCAGCAGCTGATGGCAAAAGTAGTCAAAATGTTGCTTAACAGACATAGAGTAGTAAGTAGTAAGTAGTAGCCACAGTTTGGGCTATTGGCCCATGCATAAGCCCACCTAGTAGTAGGAGTAGTAGTAGTAGGAGGAGTAGTAGGAGTAGTGGTAGGAGTAGTAGTAATAGTAGCAGCAGCCACTACACACCAACAGTATATAAGCAAAAAAATAGAGGAGTAGTAGTAGGAGCAGGAGGAGTACTAGTAGGAGTAGTGGTAGGAGTACTAGTAGTAGTAGTTAAGTAGTAGTAGTAGTAGCAGCAGCCACTACACACCAGCAGTATATAAGCAAAAAATAGAGAAGGAGTGGTAGTAGGAGCAGGAGGAGTACTAGTAGGAGTAGTGGTAGGAGGAGGAGGAGGAGTAGTAGTAGTTAAGTAGTAGTAGTAGTAGCAACAGCCACTACACACCAGCATTATATAAGCAAAAAAACAGAGGAGTTGTAGTAGTAGGAGTACTAGTAGTAGTAAGAGGAGTAGTAGTAGTAGTAGTAAGAGTAGTGGTAGGAGGAGGAGAAGTAGTAGTAGTAGCAGCAGCCACTACACACCAGCAGTATATAAGAAAAAAAACAGAGAAGGAGTAGTAGTAGGAGCAGGAGTAGTAGTAGTAGTAGTAGTAGTAGTAGTAGTAGTAGTAGTAGTAGTAGTAGTAGTAGTAGTAGTAGTAGTAGTTAAGTAGTAGTAGTAGTAGCAGCCACTACACACCAGCAGTATATAAGCAAAAAAATAGAGAAGGAGTAGTAGTAGGAGCAGGAGGAGTACTAGTAGGAGTAGTGGTAGGAGTAGTAGTAGTAGTAGTAGTAGTAGTAGTAGTAGTAGTAGTAGTAGTAGTAGTAGTAGTAGTAGTAGTAGTAGTAGTAGTAGTAGTAGTAGTTAAGTAGTAGTAGTAGTAGCAACAGCCACTACACACCAGCATTATATAAGCAAAAAATAGAGAAGGAGTAGTAGTAGTAGGAGGAGGAGTACTAGTAGTAGTAGTGGTAGTAGTAGTAGTAGTAGTAGTTAAGTAGAAGAGAGTATATTTGCATATCATCACCGACAAAGGGCTTTTGCTCAGTTATACATATGCAAGTCATCAACATCATCCATGGTCAACTGCTGTTTGTCAAGAAAATAGAGAGGGGCTGCATATATGGTCAGCAACAGATAAGAGAGGAGAGCACACTACTACTATGGTCAG
>NW_027096759.1:0-6725 GCF_019320115.1 Miscanthus floridulus | reverse complement strand
GCGGCAGTTTGACAGTTGATCTTCATCAGCGACAGTTCACCATCTTGTCAGTTCAGATGGCTCGCACCAAGAATGTTGGTGGTGGCCCAGGTGATGATGATCGGAGGCCCCTGCCTCGCCAGCTAGCCGGATCTAAGGGCAAGTCAACCAAGCAGCTGACATCCAAGAAGCAAAAGTACCCTGACGCCGAGACAGCGAGAGCAGCAGCTGTTGCAGAGGCCGCAGCGCGTGCCGAGAGAGGTGGTACCCGCAGCGGAGTTGTTATTGCAGATCAGCCAGTTTCACCCGCAGTCAGAGCTGCGATTGAGGAGGTTGAGCGTCGTCACGGTAGTCTAGCTGGGACTGCCACGTTTGCAGGACGACAGGTCGGCATTGAGGAGGGTCCGTCAGCACAGCAGCAGCCCCCACCAGCAGAGCCTCAGCCAGCCCAGGAGACTCAGGAGAGTCAGAAGACCGAGCCGGCACCTCAGCTACGCCGCTCGAGTCGTACCAGTGCTGCAGTTCCACCGAGGCCAGTTACACAGCGCAGGGGTTCACGCCCTCTGCCCAGACCATAGGGTCCGCCTCCAGTGGTTCACCTCGACTTGAGGGCCGCTACAGCCAGGCAGGTTCAGCAGCTGCGGTTTGTTGAGTTTGAGGTTTGGTTTCCTCTGAGGAGGGATGAGAGAGCAGCTGAGGGATTCTACACGACACTGCATGAGGATTTCTACAATGCATATCTTAACAGTGGGGCAGTGTTCAGATCACAGAGGGTCTGTCAGATAGAGTCCATTGTGGCAGCAGCCGGAGAGAGCATTCGGCAATACTTATCATATTTGCCAGGACTGACAGATTTGATTGGACGGACGGGCATATATGTACCATCTTGGGTCCGTCAGTTTTATGCCTCGCTCTACATTGATCCTCATCACAGATTCATTCACTTTGCTTTCAAAGGCAAAGACTACAGAGTGACTAGTGGCAGAGCTAGGGAGATACTGAGGCTACAGGAGCAGCCTGTAAAGATGCATGAGGTGTGCTATGGACATCAGGAGCCTCCCAGGCGTCCTCATGGAGGGCAGGTGCCCCCTACAGATTTAGTGCGGCATTGCTTCAAGGAGCCGTTTGGAGAGGGGTCGAGCAGGAACCCCAGTGACTTAACTCCTACAGCGAGGATACTAGAGGCCATCATCAGGAGGACACTGCTTCCCAGGTTGGGATACAGGGAGGGCCTGACTCGCTTACAGCTCTGGCTTCTCAATGCCATCATGCAGATGACAGTGTTTGACATCTGGGACCTCCTTCTTTCAGAGATGGAGGATACTATAGCTGAGGGATTCAAGGGTTGCAGGCAGCTTCCCTATGCTCACTGGATCACATTCCTCATCCGCAGGGTTGTGCTTGATAAACCCCCTGGCATGATGGATGAGTATACAGGTGCCACTACAGAGTTCCCGGCTTACAACCTGTCACAAAGGATCAGACACGCCACTCCTTAGGCACCCAGTCAGCCTAGTCGTTGCCCCGACGTGCCAGAGTCTGCAGCTCAGTAGGATGAGATCATCAGAGGGATTGCAGCCACTGAGGAGGAGGAGCTAGAGGCACAGCAGGAGGTAAGTGAGTACAGTGATAGCTCTGACGACGACTACCAGCCTATACCTCAGATGCCTCCACGTAGACACGATGCAGAGGCAGGTAGCTCCAGTTCTGCTCCACCTGCTCCACAGACAGACCCCGCTCTCATTGCTATTCTTGAGCGGATGCAGCAGGATCAGACACGACAGGCACAGGAGACAGCTACAAACTTCGCACAGTTTCAGGCTCGACAGGACAAGTTCCAGCGTCAGCAGCAGCTCCTTCAGCACCAGCAGTTACTTATGCAGCAGCAGCTCATGGGATTCATGCAGCATGTAGTGACAGCTATTGGGGTCCCACTGCCATAGCCTTCGCCCCAGCTTGCACAGCCTCCTACCACTTCGACGACTCCAGCAGTACAGCCCATCGGGCTCCAGAGTCAGGGATAGCCTCCAGCTCAGTTTACTTCACCTCCTGTACAGGTGTCCTAGTGGTTAGCTTCACCTGGTGTAGCCCCGCAGTTCACTCCTTATCACACGGGTTTCTCACCAGAGCAGTCTTCCTCGCTATTCGTGCCTGAGACGTCAATCTCTAGGAGTCTTGGAGCATCATTCAGCGAGTTGACCGGCATGCCTACTCCACCTCACATGCATACTGCCGGTCCTTCTACAGCAGCTCCAGCTATCATGACTACTCAGAGGCTCCCCTCGTCTGTCGCCTCGTCAGATCCTACGACAGACATACTTGCAGCTTCACAGGCAGCACCAGCCCCAGCTCAGACCTAGACCGCTTCAGCGACACTTCCTGCTTCAGAGGGTCAGTCAGTTCAGAGCTCAGGGTCAGATGATGATGGCGCCCAGTTCCATCTTGCTCCACGTACTTCAGCACCCGACTCGTCCGCTGCAGCCCCGCCGACCGACCCTTAGGTTTTGGTGTTTGACGCCAAAGGGGGAGAGGGTTTTGAGTATGTAGACTCAGGGGGAGCGAGCTTTAGAGGGAGCTAGTTATCTAGTATTAGCTTATTATATACATTTGGAGTTTTATTGTGTGATACACTATTACTTATGCATTCGTGTGTTTACTTTCATGCATACTATTATATATATGTGATAGTGCTATCTACGTGGTTGTGATATTTGACATGTGTGACTTCTACTTTGCTTTATCTATATGTCATATCACTTGGGTAATGCTCATTTGCTATTGCTTCCGCGTTTATATTTCGAAGCAAATGAGCTTTGTTATTTGTACTCATGCTTAATTCATATCCTTTGAGTACATTGTGTTGGCTTGGGTCATATAAGCTTGACTAACTCTTTTGTTCTTATTGACAAAAGCTTATATGAACCAAGCCCGTCAAAAACCTCACTCCATAACATACTCGAGGTGGTATTGTCATCAATCACCAAAAAGGGGGAGATTGAAAGCATCTAGGCCCCTAGTTGGATTTCGGTGATTAATGTCAATACAAAGTTACTATGACTAACGTGTGTTTTGCAGAGGCAATTAAGTTAGGTCATGGTAATGGAGATCGATTGGGCAATCGAGGTTGTCATGCCCCTACGATGGAAATCGTTTCGGTTTTCAAAGGACGGACGACAAGGTTAAGGATAACTAGTTCTAAGTGTCAATTGGAGTTGGAGAGACACTTAGAGTAGTTTAGGACTTTGTTTTTTCCTTTGGCCGTACTATGAAGGGGGGTATGAACGGGTAGCTTGACCTAGTTGAGTCTAGTGAGTTAGGTGTGGTGCACACTTGTTAAAACTAGCTCTAGGTAGCTCCTATAAATGCCTAAGATCCTTTGGAGCAAACTTCATTCACATATGTTCAAAAGTTGGAAGTGAATGGAGGGTCAAACACTGACCGAACGCTGGCTCCGGTGCAACCGGACGTTGGCCGCAGGGTCCGGTCAGTTCATTTGACTGAGGTGAACAAGTCTGGTGTGACCGGACGCTGGAAGGTCATGTGACCGGACGCTGAGGGCCAGCATCCGGTCGACTCCAGTAAGGGTCCAGACTTGGGAAAGAGTGACCGGACGCGTCCGGTCAGTGCTGACCGGACCCTGAGGGCTCAGCGTCCGGTCGAGTCCAGTAAGGTTCCAGTAAGGGTTTTATGCGACCGGACGCGTCCGGTCAGTGCTGACCGGACCCTGCCAGCGTCCGGTCGACTCTTTAATACTGGTTCGCGGGTTGAACTGACCGGAGCGTCCGGTCATCACGATCGGAGCGTCCGGTCGTCCCGCAGAAGCTCATAACGGTTCGTTTTTTAGGCTGGCTTATAAATAGAAGGTCCACTCGTGAGTGGAGTATCTTTTGCTCATTCCAACAGCCGAGAAACACGTTTGTGAGTGCCAAGAAGAGCAAGGTCCTAGTGAGGTGTTTGTGATTTGAGAATCCAAGAGAGTAGCCTCACTAGCAAATCAAGAGTAGCAAAAGTGTGCATCCATCTTCTCATTAGGCTTCGCGTGGTCAAGTGAGAGTTCGTGCTTGTTACTCTTGGTGATCGCCATCACCTAGACGGCTTGGTGGTGATTGGGAGTTTGGTGTTCACCCGGCAGAGCTTGTGGGTGACCCAACTCAAGTTGTGAGCGGCTTTGGGTGATTCGCCGCGACGGAGTGTCGAAGAATCAACCCGTAAAGAGCACTTGATCCTTGCGCGGATCAAGGGGGAGCTACACCCTTGCGCGGGTGCTTCAACGAGGACTAGTGGGGAGTGACGACTCTCCGATACCTCGGCAAAACATCGCCGCGTTCCTTTCTCTCTCTACTTACTTTGAGCACTTACTTTGAGCATTTACTTTGAGCAATTCAATACTTGTTTTTACATCCATAGAATTGCTTGCTAGAGTAAGTTTGGAACTTAGGTTGCGAGGTTGTTGTGCATTAGTTTAATATAAACACTTTTCTAGGCATAAGGGGTTAATTGGGCTATCCGTAAGATTTAATTATTGCAAGAAAATTTAGAATTAGCCCAATTCACTCCCTCTTGGGCTTCTTGATCCTTTCAAAGTTCTTTACGTTGAGCAAGGACCGGAAGCGGGCGCAGGCGTAGGCAGTCCCCACGTGTGTGTGGGAAGCGAGGTTGGCGCAGGCGGTCCCCACGGAGCGGCACGGGTGAGCAGGCGGGCAGACAAGCGAGCGAGCAGGCACAGCAGGGGTAGGCAGGCGAGCGAGCAAGCGCAGCAGGCAAGTAGGCGGGCGAGCAATGGAGCGGGTGGGCAGGCGCAGCAGGCCAGCAGCCGCGGGCGTCCGTCCGCTAGCAGTACCGAATTTCCATCGTCTCGATCCTTCATATTTTAGGACAGACGACGGAGTGCTATAAAAACCTCGGATCAGCAAACAAGTATTGTTTGCAAACAGCCCCTTAACCTTAAATGCATGTTTTTCCCATTTCGTTATCCAAAATTGCAGGTACATTTGCTGAAACAGCTCTCGTTTTATCACGGTAAGGCCTGGTTTAGTTTCCAAAAATTTTCACCCTAAACTATCGCATCGAATTTTACGGCATATGCATGGAGTATTAAATATAGACGAAAATAAAAACTAATTGCACGGTTTGATTGGAAATCACGAGACGAATGTTTTAAGACTAATTAGTCTATGATTAGCCATCAGTGCTACAGTACTAACATGCACTAATGATGGATTAATTAGGCTTAATAAATTCGTCTCGCGGTTTCCAAACGAGCTATGTAGTTAGTTTTTTTTATTAGTATCCGAAAACCTCTTCCGACATCCCGAAACATCCGATGTGACATCCAAAAATTTTCATTTCACGAACTAAACACACCCTAAATCTTGACAGCTCTGGGGACGACATTAAAAAATCGATGTGATCCATCAATTCGACTTCGTACGCTTACTATACAAACCATCGGGAGATTTTCATGTTAGGTTCATGCATTATACATCATCCATACAAGGAGCAACTAATAGTATAAAAACCATGGAAGGCAGCACACAGAACTGTGCTTACCGTTTTTACTAGGAATGCTGAGTTTACTTTCCTTTGGGTCTTACTTTAAAAAAAATCCTTTGGGTTATTGGTCGATCCAAAAGTATATGGAAGGGAAGGGATGAAGTAGCATGGCTGGCACGGTATGGTTCGTGCGGCGCTAGTATGTTGTTTTTTGAACGTGACGCTAGTAGTATATTGTTTTTTGAACGTGGCGCTAGTATATTGTAGCATTAATTTGACACCAGTCGAAATAGAGCAGTTTCCTATGGCTATTGTTTTGACTTTTTTTTGTGGACCAAGGCAAAGGGCAAAATAGTCCTTGATTTTATTGGCTAGCAGGGATTAGCCCAAGGACCCAGTCTCAGATACTCCGCCAGGCCACAGGCACAGCGGCGGCCAGCCGCCAGCGCCCTGTTTCGAAGATTTCCTGCTCCAACGATGGAATCTCGGTCAGAGATGGTAAAGGAAAGCTGCTCGCAAAATTAGAGTCATCGTTTCTCTCGTAATCCGTCTTTTTTAGTTTATTTTTTTAGTTGAAACTATATTTTTCTCTCGCAACAAATTAGCTGAAACAATATTTCAGTTTATTTTTTCAGCGAAGCAAACGGACCACTAGCTCTAATTCTAATATATATTATTTTTTAATAATATTAACTTTTAGCACACAATTTTGGAATGTGGGCATGAGACTAACTTATAATTAAGAGATAATTTTCTCTCTCTTCGAATAATAAAATAAAATAATATACTTACAATGAGTCACCATTGTAGGTGACTAGGTTATTTTCTGCCACTCCATCGTATGGTTGTGGGTTTGTCACTCAGACCCTCGTACTCATAAATTACATCATTATGGTATGTAATCTCTGTTCGGATCCCTGTATTTAGGGCGCGTTTAGTTCCAAAATTTTTTGGTTTTTGGCTACTGTAGCACTTTCGTTTGTATTTGGCAAAAATTGTCCAATTATGGATTATTTAGGCTTAAAAGATTCGTCTCGCCAATTACAGACAAACTGTGCAATTAGTTATTCTTTTTACCTATATTTAATGCTCCATGCATGTGCCGCAATATTTGATGTGACGGGAAATCTTGAAAATTTTTAGTTTTTAGGTGGGATCTAAACAGGGCATTATCCAAATGTAATCTTTGTTCGGATCCTGGTATTTATGACGGTTGTGTGGAGACCACCAAGTAGCGATGAGGAAGACATGCT
>NW_027096758.1:0-60000 GCF_019320115.1 Miscanthus floridulus | reverse complement strand
CTTCTCAGATTACACCATCACCTCTGACCGACAAACCTAGTTCCACGATGACGATTGGATCTCATAGCTCTACTTTGGATTCGAGGGGATGGGAATAGAGAAGAAGAGCAAGGTCTAAGGGTATCTTATAATGGCGAACATGGATGGGGCACAACACGCCAGCAATGGAGACGGTGTGGATGGGATACACAAATGGTTCACGTTGTGGGGATAAAGTCAGCCATGGTGCGCTTCCTATGTGAGCGGTAGAGGGGGAAATAAAGGAGAGGAGAGAGGGTTTGCTTGATGAGGGAGGCGTGTGGGTGACTGTGTCCCCAAAAGAAGAAAGAAAGGAGAGGGAAGGGGGGTCTGGTATGGGAATGAGAGCGTGGGGTCGAGAGCCGACTGGATGTCGAGAAAAGGAGAAATGCACAGTGCACGAAGACAATGAGTGCGGCATGATGCTGGCCACATGAGAACAGGGTGCTAATGGGCCTGACATAGACGACGTACACAGAGCACACAATGAAATAACCCGGCATGCGTAGTGAAACGACCCCAATTTCCGCAAAGGGAAATCCACAGCGTCGAAGTGTAATAAGATCATTATAGATCATATTACCCAAATTCTAGTCGAATATCACATCCATACAACGATAATATCATAGCACAAATAGTGCGGAATTACATAATTTATTACATCACCGCATTGGCGGAATCAAAAGTAACATTCATTCAGAATAGCTTGAAGATAAGATCACCAAACTCGAGCATAGGCACGAACCCCTCATTCATCAAACTCCTCGGAGCTAAACTCCTCAGCAGAACCTATGTGCCAAAATTTATCAGTACGATTTGTACTGGCCACTCCCAACCCTATGAGCATTGCTTTGTGGAAATTGGATGCAAGTTGGGTATAAGCAAAGTGAACCTATAAGGCTGGGATTTCCTATGCATTAGCATATCAGTAAACAATAGTATTTTGTCAAGTTTTAACACCATTCCCACACACATTCCACTCCATTCCCTTTTCTGAGCCAGGTTTCGATCCTAGGATCGACATACCACCTTCTCCATACCATCACCATACCATACCATTGCTCAGTCGATAGGCCAACTCCCTCTTGGCACTGTCTCAAGGCCCGTAGCCCTTGGCTACGACCGACACTCTCTCACGGGGGAAGAAGAGAAGGACTCATCTCACTATCTAGTTTAAGCGAAACCTAGAAAAGGTCCATAGCCGACAAGTCGGTGCATGTATCGATCAATCAATCATACACTCTGCAGAGGTTTTACATAACCACAAGATCTGCCTTCCTCGCTGATCATCGTCAACTAGGCTAATTCTGGCCGCTTGCTAGCCTAGGATAATGCCACTCTACCATTCAGCCCTGGTTCACCCCAAGTCAAGTCTAGGGTGGCTGAAACTGTGAGTCATGAGCCAGATCCACAAGGTCTCCATGAAGTCTTGGAAGGGTGTGGGGGGAAACCCTCTGCGCCCTGTACCTCCTTACACTGTCCGCTATCAACCTAGCAGTAGTGGCAGTATCCTACCAAGTAGTCCAGCCGTCCCGCACCATATAAGGCGAGTGGTACGTAAGGCTTCCCGGTGAATCTGAGTACTAGTAAGTCCTTAGGGGTGACCAAGCCAGAATGTCTCCATCAGGGTTTCCATTTACCGTGCCACCATAGCACCTCCATCCTGAGCTCCACCCGTCACAGGTTCACACCCAGGTCCACCTCATATACCATTTTACCCACCACAGGTATCCATTCTAGGGGTGCCCAGGTAGCACCCCATGGCAAGACTTGCCCCAGGCTCGTCGTATACTCCAACTTGGTCGACACAACCCTCACCCTCCACACACCCAAGTCACACACACAGCACTCTCCCCATAGTCTAGGTATCACCAGTTTCCACCATGCACGTAGTATAAGCGTAGTAGAAGTATAAGTAATGAAATATATAGCAGCAAGCATGTGTCTAGCCTAATAGCAGGGTGTGTAGGGGTAAGGTTGCGTCAAGGTAAAGGCTTTCAAGCAAGCATACTACCATGCAAGTCCTAGCATAATATAATTGTAGCAGTAAAGTAAAGCGATAGTAGTTCTATATTAGCCATGCATAATAGGTGCTACGAGATTGGGTGGGATGTGGCACCTTTAGTGTAGTCATCTCCGTTCTCCTCATGATACTCACAGTCCTCGTCCGTCCGATTCTCCTCCGAGTCTGCAAACGACCGCATTATAGTCACGTTAGCGACGTCTATAGAATAGCACAAAGAAGCAATGAAAATTCAAAAGAACCAAATGCACTCAAATATGGGTCCATTGCGTAGAGCTTGATTTTAGATGAATTTTGGTCCTAGTTTCGTATTTTTCTGAGGTCGTATGAATTAGTTATGAATTTCTAAAGATTAAATCTATTTCTAAAAATGGAAAAAGGCTGAATTAATCCTGGGTTGGCACGTGTAATGCTGTGGTTGGTCCACGTGGCTTGCTGATGTCAGCATGATGTTGTCATCATGGTTCCGAGCTGACAGGTGGGGCCCAGCTGACATCAGCATGATGTCATCAACGTCGTCCACATCGACAGGTGGGGCCAAAGACTATTGGGTCACTGACAGGTGGGTCTAGTCAAAGTCAACATCAATCAACGACAAGTCAACGGTCAACAGTCACGGTCACTGACATGTGGGCCTGGTCTGCTGATGTCAGCAGCTGATGTCAGTGTGACGTCAGCATGACATCACCTCAGCTGTGCTGGCTTCTGACATGTGGGTCCCACATGACGCCATCATAACGTTAGCATCTGACGTGTGGGTCTAGGGTGTCCGTGTCACTAACAGGTGGGGCCAGGTCAACGGTCAGCGTTGACCAGTCAACGGTCAATATGGGCTGGGTTCGAACTGGGCCGGTTGGTCTTCGAGTTGGGCCGATCTAGGCCGGGCTGGGCCAGACACGTGGCACGCTATGACGCTACCACATCACGGTCGTGGGCTCTTACTGGGCCTCGTGTTTAGGCTGTAGGCATGGGCTCGGCTCACGGTGGACCCAAGTTCATGGTCCATAGACCGCAGACTGGTCTACGGTGGACCGAGTCCATTGTCTGTTCCTCTTGGCTCGGCTCATATGCACCGAGTTCATGCAGGGGTGTCAGCGAGAGGGGGAATGTTTCCCCTGTCTTTCTCCCACGGTGGTGCTCCTACCAGCGGCAAGCTTCACTAATGAGCCTTCGTGGTGAGGCTGGTGCCCAACTGGGAAGGGGAAAAACTACCCTAGGCCACGGCGATCATGATCCTAGGGCCCTAGTGGTGGCTGGGTTCTTCTAAGGCGTTGGCCACGGCGCCTGGTGGCTTGGCGGTGCCCGCCGATGGCAAGGTCGCGCACGCCGGCTCTCTAGTAACCAGGCTGGGCAAACGATGGCT
This sequence comes from Miscanthus floridulus, assembly GCF_019320115.1. Classification (NCBI taxonomy): domain Eukaryota; kingdom Viridiplantae; phylum Streptophyta; class Magnoliopsida; order Poales; family Poaceae; genus Miscanthus; species Miscanthus floridulus. Next base: position 56,596 of record NW_027096758.1, on the reverse strand, counting down.
CTGGTGGTCCCGTGGGTGCACGATGAAGGCGTCCAGGGCTCAAGTGGGGCTTTGGACTCCTAGGTGGCCGTTAGGGGCTCCAGCGGCCATGGCGACGTGGTGTCGACGGTGATGCACATGCTGGTACGCTACGGGCTTCGGTGGGGTGGTCATAGTGTGTTGCTGACGTGTGCGAGGGTGCGGGCATTCCAAGTGGCTGAGGCAAGGCACTAGCCTACGCGCTCCAGGCGTGGAGCGCCATGGCCGACGGTGAGGTCCGGCGGCAGAGAGAGACCGGAAGAGGGGAAAAAGTTCACCGTGGGTGGCGTAGAAGACTGGATGGCGATGTCGTGTCGATGCGAGGCCGTGCAGCTCTGGTGTGGCCATGTAGTGCCGTGCCGAGCCATGTCGGTGATGAAGCGCCGGCGTCGTCTTTGGCTCCGACGACCTCCCCCTTCGTGGCGGCTTCGGCGCTTTCTTCCTCTCCTTCCTTCCCCTTCTCCCTCCTCTCTCTTGGTTCCGGTGCGTAGCGTATGGCCACCAAATGGCGGCGGGTGATGGACGATCGCTAGGGCTCTGGGGCTAGGGCTCTTATAGCTGGAGCTCCGAGCTCCATGGCGGATGGCTGAGGATTACGCCGAGCGCATCGAGCGGCTTCACAGGGCGTGGGTGGTTGGCATGGCGTTGGCGTGGGCGCTGCGCCAAGGGGGGGCAAGGCCATGGCCCGGGCGTGACCCCCTGGCCCGCCCTGCCATTACTATCGGGGCTCTATCGCGTGGTGATCATGCACGGCGTGGAGAAGAGGAATAGTAGGGCTGACTTGTGGGGTCCAGCGGCAGTGGCTGCAAGCGGAGGTAGGGAGACGCGCGGGCGTGGGCGTCGTGCAGTTGACACGCGGGGTCCAGCGGCAGCGGCAGCGAGCGAAGGTGGGGAGCGCGTAGGCGTTGCTGGACCGCGAGCTGGGCCGTGAGCGGGGCCGCGCGCATGCTGGGGCTGACTGGGTCGAGCTGCCTAGGCTTCCGAGGCCTTCTCCTCTTCTCTTTTCTTTTCTATTTTTCATTTCTTTTCCATTGTTTAAATTCAAATTTGGTTTAGAATTCGAATTTAAAACTGAGGTAACTTGTTCATTGGAGTTTAGGGAATTTTGTTTAATAATAAACTTTATAGAATTGTTAAGCATAACATAAAGCAATGAGAATCCAAATCACAATTTAAGTTAATCTTGTATGCAACATCTATTTAATAGAAATTAATAATCATATTCAACATATGACATGCTATGCTTATGTATTGACTTAGGTTGGGTTACTTCTAATGCAACTCCTGGTTGGGTTACTTTACATGACAGTCATCATCACATGGAAGTTTTGAGAAAAAATTTGTAGTTGGTATTTTTTTTGTGTGTGAATTTTTGGGTTGTTACACGTAGTGCGGTCAAGCTAGACATAGGGCTTAGGACATGACGTCCACTTAGGCTTTTACAATCACCCCTGACTACCCATGGCTAACTTTTCTTACTACTCTTCTTTTTCTTTCCCTTCCTTGACCACATCTATCTTTCATGTAGACTAAGACCATGTCATACGTTCTTCCTCCAAAACCATGTTCTTTTGTGTACTTGAGGGAACACTATTTCATCAACCCGTTGTGGATTTCCCATTCGAACACCCAAATATTTTTAAGAAGATTATTTTGTACCAAAAGCGGTGTGGCGGTGTAACTTAGTAAAGGTACTTGGTCAACAACCTCGATACTAGCGCATGCCGAGCAGCTTCACCATGTGGCAGTTGTTCCACAAGGGCCCTCGGTTTTGTCACGGCACCATAAGCTATTAACCAGGCAATTATTACCAACTTACATGCAATGAAGGTTGTGGTGGTGTCATAGACCACAAAATCAGAGGAGTATTGCAAGGGAAGATTCATGCAACAAGGGTTCCTTTCGCAACAAGGGACAAGGAATTCAAATCTAACGACGAATTTGGTTTAAAGAGATTCAAGTGTTCTGCTAGGACATCCACAATTAGTCGATGTAGTGTCCTATGTTATCCAATGATGACTGGTTTGCTGGCATCTAAATGGTAACCTCTATTGATATTGCCCTTGAAAACCCTACCACATCTAACGAGACTTAAGGGTAGATGGACGCAATAAACATAGCGAAATAAACAAATGCACATTCCAACGGTCTTATACGGGTACAACATACAGGCATTCACTCTTCCATTCTCGACACATCATTCACCTTCCCTATAGTCAGACTACCTCAACACGATGGATGAAAAACAACGACAAGAGTACAATACTGGAGAACAGCGACAAAAAGCACTACCAACTACGGTACACCTTCGCAAGGCAACTAATCTACTCTGTCAGACCACCCATCTTCATTCTCGGGCTCGGTGGATTCTTCTACCGCCCTGGCTATGGATCTACCTCCTCTCCTAGAAATGGCTCAGTGGGAGGAATCAAGGGTTCTACTTCTAACACTTCCGAAGGTGGAGGTGCTGGCGGTACTGCAACAACGGTTCTCCTTCTTTCTAGCGGATGGACAGGGATTCCCTCCATGATCAAGGGATCCTACCTTTCAGCAGCTAGTGTCCTTCGCTTGGCCCTGGTGACTAGGTAGGCCTCCCCCAACTGATGGACATGTTGATCTTTAGCCTCCTTTAGAGCTTCCGACATGGTAGTCTCCCGACTCTCTATGACTACCGCACTGGCATGCGCTTCAGCAAGTTGCACGTAGAGCATCCTAGAGAAGATCTTGGCTTCCTCGGCTCACCGGAGGCACTTCCTTAGCTCCAAGGCTTGCCGGTCATACTGCTCATCTAAAGCAAGCAGGTACGTGGTCAAGTGCACCATGGTTGGACTGTCTTCTTGCGCATCTCGCCCTAGCAAAGCCTCCATGCGAGCCCCCCATTCCCATCGATTCTTTTCCAAAGGTGGAAAGAACCTCATGGGGGTATGAGCAATGGGCTCTTCATAGATCTAGCAAAGATACCGCAAGGCTTTGCTAGCCATAACCTAGTAGGTGTCGATGAAGCAAAACCTGGTTGCGGTCACATTCCAAGCTTCAGTGATGTTGGGGAACTCTTCACTCTTCCCAATGTCGACGGTAACCTCACACCGCTCAGTGCCATGCTTTTCATACTCATGGCCCTCATACTCGGGACGATCTTTGACTCTAAGCTTTTGCAGGGTGGCATGTAGGATTCTAGGAAAACCCTCAACGTTTAGGCAGTAACTACTAACCCAGGCTCCTATCATTCCTGGCGGTGGTTGCAAAGAAGGACTGAGCGAAAAGCTTGCTCAAAAGAAAAGCTAGACGAGCTAAAGTATGCCGAGTGGTGGTACCAATAGCTAAGCCAAGCCCTGTTTATAATGACAGAGTAGTCTGTGGTCCTAGCGTGGTCCACCAAGGTTCCTACGTGGGATCACTATGAATGAATTGACCAAATTTTTGTGCGTTTGAGGCGAGCGATGTCCGAGGCCATTAATGACTAGTATGATTGCAGGGCAAGGGTCCAACTAGAGCATAGAAAAGAGTATGGAGAGACGTGGGTTATGATAGGCGTGAACCACAGGCGAACACGGAGCATGAAGCCACAGTGCAGAAATAACTCTAGAGCAAGGACAGGTCAGTCATGCACAATACGACACACATGAAACCTATGGATGGCATATACGTAAGCAACATGGGCACTACAATACACAAACAGGATATGCATGAATGCACGTCCTATACGTCCTTCTACTGTTGCCAACATATAGGGCAACCGTTCTTAGATTTTTGGCACATCGTTCTCTCCCTGTAGCTAGTCGATACTATCGAACTATGCTCAGGGTCAGTGTACCTACAGATAAATTTATTAAGCCTATCTAAGTCAGCAGAGTGCCATCTATCCTGGATACATAACAATAGTAATAGGGCTACTTATATAACTTCATACTTAAATGCCCTAACTTTTTTGTAAAAATAGGTTGTCAAATTTTAGTTTAGAAAAGGATTTTGAAGCTTTATTTCCTCATTTATGCTCTGATACCACTTGTGGCAAAACCACATAATCTAATGCATCCTAGGAGTACTTGTCTTCCATTAGACACTAAGTACCCAATGGAGGACACTAAATCACACAGTTTCATCGAGCACACCCCAAGGAAGAACCCAAAAATCCACATTTTTCCATCAGGATCACAAATGAGAGAATAAAGCTTACATCATTATTAGCCATTTCTTACATCACTTTCCGTGCAACATCAGAGTATAATATTTATTGTTTATGATAGCAAAATATGATCATGTTATCAGAATTATGAACAATTTAATTTAACAGCGGAATATAAACATGTGATCAGAGTTACAGCGGAAATAAATATCTATTCATGACATGATGAAGCATTGATATATAAACTACGATAAAAGATTACAAAACTTCTATTTATAAAAATAGTTAGTGAGAGTTATAAATAAAAACTATGATCGTAGTGTAAACGAATCCTCTTTGAGCCCACCAGGAGGAATCCACACCCAAGAGTCAGCTCTAGCATCCGCCTGTCACCTGCAACAAGGGGAAATAAAACCCTAAGTACTCAATTATACTCAGCAAGACTAACTCGATAGGAGGAAAGAAAAGAGTCCAAGGATATGCAAGGCTATCTGGCTTGTGGGTTTATTGCATCTGCAAGAAGCATTACTAAGCGTATGTCCTTATATTCAATTTTATTAGCAGTCAACATTAGCTCATTAACTAACCATTCTATGTAAGCACTTGTGCTACTTTCAAGCAGGTGGTAAGCAATCAGAAACATTTTACCATCTTTCATTTTCTAGTTCTCACTACGGTGCTAGATTGTAGACAAGCCATACTAGATCACCGGTGATTCGTGAATCAATGTGCCCAGTTGGGTACCTCAAAACACACATCCCGCTTGTACCCTAGGCATAAGTAGGACTAACTCACCACTCTCCTATCATGGGGTCTAGGTCCCTGTCCAAACTAGGACTCCAAGCCCCCACTCCTGAGTCCTAGACTCAGTGCAACGCTTAGACCTCCACCATCCCCGCCTCTAATCAGTCGGTCCGGAAAGAGCTAGAACCCATGACAAGAGAGCAACAAGCCTTCTCTGCACCTATACACAAGTATGTGCTTGGGATAATAAGTCTATGACTTGTCGACAACCCAATGCAACGACTGGTCCTTAATCGACATAGGTAGAACAAATGCAATCCGGGCCTTGCTCGAATGCCAAACCAAGTCCAATTCCAAAGTACCATTCCGCCTGGTCTCCAATTATCATTCATATATATATATACATATATATATATATTCCTGGTGATAATAATATAATAGCAATAATAATATCTTTCCTATCTCTCACGAGTGACAGGCAATCACTCGACTTCTACCGGAGTCCTGTAGCATAGCAGTCTACACGATCTTATCATACTAGTAGGAATCATAGGATAAAGATATATATATATATATATATATATATATATATATATATATATATATATATATATATATATATATATATATGAAAGTGGGTTTCATTCAACTCCTTAAACTTAATGCACAAACATAAATTAAAGTGCAGAATAATAGGGGTTATGCACCAAAGCTTGCCTGGGTAACATATAATCAAAAGTTAGTATTCCATCTTGATGACATGATCTCCAAAAGTACCATCTCACCAGCAACTCCCGATGACTCCGTGATCCATCCTCGTCTCTATTATGGTATGCAATGTGATGCAGAGATGATGCAATAGTTAATTAACAAGGCAACAACAACTCTTAAAACAGAATACTTACTAAGAACTAACAAGCTAGCTCTAATGACTAACATACTAATCTACGTATCAACATCATCGAGAAAGGTGTCATTTCCCAACAAGTGTTTCAGTTATACAATTCCAAGGTGTTTCTTTATTTCATTTATTTTATTTACTATATATTCAAACTAGGGCTCATTAACTACTCTAGTAAACTAATTATTATTAGGCTACAAAAATTACAGAGACCACCTAATAACACTTCTAACCTACTATAAAATTTTTAGAGTTAATACTATCACAGTTTCATCAAAGAAATTCCTACAACTTTATGTCTTATCAATATTAAGCATATTAAAATAATTAGGGCAAACCCTAAAAACATATAGAATCTATGCGAACAAAATACCCTATCAGATAGATCATGATTTTAGAAACTTGACAAAATTGGTTTGGCATTTTTGTGTTTTTTCTACACTTTATTTTCAATTTTTAGAGAGCACTGAATTAACAAAACAAAAACAACACAAAAAGAAAAGGCCTGAGCAGCCAGGCTTGGCGCGCAGGCGCGCTCGTGGCCTGCTGGCTAGGCACGGCCCAGCGGCGGTGGTAACGGGCGTGGACGGCCTAGGCGGGCAGGCAGCGGCCCAGCAGCCGGCCCATGCACAGCGCAACCCGAGAGGCGTCGGCTCATCTGCAAAGAGAACCCTAAGCTTTTACTTAATCAACCCGCAGGACATTACACACTATGCAACACTATTTACATGAGTCACAGTTTTCACACCTAGCCCCCCAGAAAAGCTTCTATTTACACTTTCTCACCTTCTCTCCCTCCTCACAAGCAGAGCATGAGCAGGGGGCAGCCGGTGGACCGAAACCAGCCGTGAGGTCACCGACGGCGATGGGGAGGCGGCATCATGGCTTGCTCGCTGCCGGGCGCACCCGCTGGTGGACGTGGCTCGGCCAGAGCTGGAGCATGGAGCCCTAGCCATGTGCGTCGGTGCTCGGGAGGGGTAGCTTTGTGGTGAGGGCACACCAGTGGTGAGGTGGTGGTGCGGGGGCGGGCTAGGGAGGCGTGCAGGCCATGATAGGACCTGGGCCTGGTGGTGGTGTGGACCAAGGCGGGGCACGGCACGATGGCCACACGTGGGCACGCAGCCACAGCAGGGGTGGCCCGATGTGGACAACGATGGGGGTGCTATAGGGTGTGGTACAGAGGTGGAGCGATATGGGGAAACGTGGCTCGGGCGCGCTCGCATGTGCGGTGGCTAGGGATAGGGGCGGCCACGTGACAGCTCTAATTTGGTTTTGGTGAATTGATGAAACCCTAAGTGCTAACCTAGTCTATCAAGTGATCATGAGATAGGTAGCACACTTCAAGTGGACAAGCCAATGAAGATCATAACATGACAATAGTGATGACATGGTGATGATCAAGGACTTAAACTTGAAAAGAAGAAAGAGAAAAACAAAATGCTTAAGACAAAGGTATAATCCATAGGAGCTATTTTATTTTGGGGATCAAGACACTTAGAGAGTGTGATCACATTTAGGTTTGATAGCCGTACTATTAAGAGGGGTGAAACTCATATCGGAATGCGGTTATCAAAGTGCCACTAGATGCTCTAACTCATTGCATATGCATTTAGGATCTAGTGGAGTGCTAACACCCTTGAAAATGTTTATGAAAATATACTAACACATGTGCACAAGGTGATACACTTGGTGGTTAGCACATTTGAGCAAGGGTGAAGAGAACGGAGGAGATGCCAGCGTCGGTCAAGTGACCAGACGCTGGATCCAAAAGCACCGGACGCTGACTGCCTGCATCCGGTCACGCTGACTAGCGGTATAGTGGCTAGAGTTTACCACCGGATGCTAGGCTGTGTCCGGTCTAGGTGGACCGGACGCGTTCGATCAAGGAAAACCGGTTTTAGACCCTTACTGTACTTGACCGGACGTTGAGGCTCTAGCGTCCGGTCGGTTTTGCCAGAGCGTCCGGTCAGCTTCGTAGCCGTTGAAATCTGACGAACAGTGTTTGAAGCCAGGATCGTTGAGCGGATCGTTGAGCAGCGAGGATCATTGAGCGAAGGGTGGTGATTGTCTCTGGCTCCGATCATGGTGATTGTGAGGGGTTCTTGACCTTTCCCCGGTGGAGCACCAAAAGGTACTCTAGTGGATTGCTCATGGCTTGTGTGATCCTCATCTTGTGTTGGTTGTGCGGCACCCTATTGAGGGTTTGGCGTGTGAAGCCAATTAGCGCGTGAACCTCCAAATGAGTGAATCACCACAGTGAGGAGTAGCTTACCGACAAGCAAGTGAACCTTAGTAAAAATCATTGTGTTCATCCTTTGATTCCGAGGTGATTGGTCTTCATTGTCATTCATCCTTGTGATTGATTGGTTCACTCCTCGACACGATGGTATAACTATCTTGATCACTCTCTTTACTTTACCGCAAACTAGTTGACAAGCTCTTTAGTGTAGCTAGTTGTGAGAGCTTGCATGCTTGGTTGGTGTGGCTCTTTAGTTAGCCTTTGAGAGCACACTAACATAGGGTAGTGTCATTGCTCTTGTGTGAATTGACACTATCTAAACTAGAATTGTGGTAGGTGGCTTGCATTTTGAGTAGGCTAGCGCAACACTTGCTTCGCCTCATAATTGTCTAACCATTTGGTTAAGTGTTGTTGTAGAAATTTTTATTAGGCTATTCACCCCCCCTCTAGCCATTAGGACCTTTCAAGTGGTATCAGAGCCGAGGTCACCGTTATTTGAGGCTTAACAACCTTCGGTGTTAAAATGGCTCAAATCAACAACACCAAGAAGCCACCCTAATTTGATGGCACAAATTATCCTTATTGGAAGTCAAAGATGACAACACACATCAAGTCAATCAATAGAAAGGTGTGGAAGGTGGTAGAAACCAAAATTGAGATTGGTGATCTAGAGAATCCCACCGCCACCGAAGAAGTGCTTCTCCAAAACAATGACATTGCTCTAAGTGCCATTCATGATGCAATTGATGAAAGAACATTTAAGCAAATCAAGAATATTGAGATGGCACATGAAGCTTGGAAGAAGTTGGAAGAATCATTTGAGGGCACTCAAGCCGTGAAGGGTGTAAAGGCATATATCCTCAAAAAAAAGTTTGCAAGCTTCAAGATGAAGGAGGATGAGAGTGTGCCAGAGATGTTTCATAGGCTTCATGTGCTTATCAATGATCTCAAAGCACTTGGAGAAGAAGTGAAGGATAAGGACTTCTCCCACAAGTTCTTGAGATGCTTACCCTCAAGATTTGGTACATTGGTCACTATTCTAGTGAGGAGTGGTTTGGACACCATGACACCAAACCAAGTGTTGGGAGATATAATGACCGATGATACTTATAGAGATGATGATGAGAAGGAAGAAAAGAATGAGAAGAAGGATGAGAAGAAGAAAAGCATGGCATTCAAAGCCACATCATCCAAGGGCAAAGCAAAGCAAGAAACTTCAAGTGAAGAAGATGAATCTTGGGATGATGATGATGATGAGAAGATGGCTCTATTTGTCAAGAGATTTGGCAAGTTCATGGTGAAGAAGGGCTACCATGCTAGAAGAAAAAAGTCTTCATCCAAGAACAAAGAAGAGTCAAGAAGGTGCTTCAAGTGTGGAAGCAAAGATCATCTTGTTGCTCAATGCCCATACAATAGTGACAATGATGATGACAACAAGAAGAACAAGAAGGACAAGAAGGAAAAGAAAGAGAAGAAGGACAAGATGGCCTTCAAGAAGAAGAAGGGTGGTTCATATGTAGTCACTTGGGATAGTGATGCTTCCTCAAGTGATGATGATGATAGTGATGATCACAAGACCACCAAGAAGAATGTTCTTGCAAGCATTGCCATCAATGAGAAGCCTTCTCTCTTCGAATCTTCATCATGCTTCATGGCTAAGGCCACTAAGGTACAATCTTATGATGATGAAAGTGATGAAGAACATGTTGATGATAATGAACATGAAAATGAAAATGATAGTGATAGTGATGATGATGAACCTACTAAGGATGAATTATTTGACATGCTAGAAGATGCTAAAGAACACTTTGACATTAAGAGAAGGGAATGCAAGAGCTTGAATAAGGAGATAAAAGCCCTTAAGCAAGCCCTTGATGAGCTCAAAGCAACTCATGAGAAGCTAGAGGTAGCCCATGAGAAGCTTGGCAAGGCTCACAAAAAGCTTGAAAAAGCTCATTCCACTTTGCTTAATGAACAAAATAAAAAGAAGCATGTTGAAACTTATGATGTAGGTGTAACTTGTGATTTAATTGACACATCACTATCTATGCCTATCATTGTTGCTTCTACTAACCCTTCTTGTAGCACTTCCACTTTCACCTCATCTAGTAGTGATGGTCTCACTTGTGATACCTCACTAGTGGTTGAGAATGAGAACCTCAAGAAGGAGGTAACTAAGCTCACTCACACCTTGGCTAAGGCTTATGGTGGTGAGGACCACTTGCTTATGGCCTTGGGTAGCCAAAGAGCTTCTCTCTACAAAGAGGGATTGGGCTATACCCCCAAGAAAGGCAAGGCGGCCTTTGCTCCTCACAAGACAAGTTTTGTGAAGAACAATAGTCGGTTTTGCACTAGTTGCAAGTAAGTTGGTCATAGAGAGCATGAATGCACCAACAAAAGCAAAAATGCTAATGTATCCTCCATTAAGCTTAATTCTTCCTATATGCTTGTTAAGGGTACAAATGGTGTGAAGGCTAAGTTCATTGGCAAACCATGGATAGGCTCAAAGAAGAAAGCCATTTGGGTGCCAAAGAGCTTGGTTACTAACCTTTAAGGACCCAAGCAAGTTTGGTACCTAAAAGGAATTGACCTTCTTTTATAGGTAAATTACAAAGCTGGAGGAAGGCATTGGGTTCTTGATAGTAGGTGCACTCAACATATGATCGGTGATGCAAGAATGTTCAACTCAATCAACACCAATGGCAATGATGGTTATGATAGTATCACATTTGGTGACAATGGCAAAGGCAAGGTCAAAGGGCTTGGTAAGATTACAATATCCAATGACTTGAGCATATCCAATGTATTGCTAGTAGAGAGCTTGAACTTCAATTTGCTATCCGTGGCTCAATTGTGTGATCTTGGATTCAAATGCATATTTAGGGTAGATGATGTAGAGATCATAAGTTTAGATGGCTCTAATTTGATCTTCAAAGGTTTTAGATATGAGAATCTATACTTGGTTGATTTCAATGCTAGTGAAGCTAAATTATCTACATGCTTGTTCACTAAGTCTAGCATGGGTTGGTTATGGCATAGAAGGCTTGGTCATGTTGGAATCAAACAATTGAATAGATTGATTAAGCATGACTTAGTTAAAGGCTTGAAAGATGTTGTGTTTGAAAAGGATAAGCTTTGTAGCTCTTCTCAAGCCAGCAAACAAGTTGGAAACACCCATCCTAAGAAAAGCATGATGAGCACTAGTAAAGCATTTAAGTTATTGCACATGGATTTGTTTGGGCCAACACAATACACTAGTATCGGTGGAAACAAATATGGATTTGTGATAGTGGATGACTACACTAGATACACATGGGTATTCTTTCTAGTGGACAAAAGTGATGTATTTGCAACATTCAAATCATTTGTCAAGGGCATTCACAATGAGTTTGAAACAACCATCAAGAGAGTTAGAAGTGACAATGATAGTGAGTTCAAGAATACTAGAATTGATGAGTTATGTGATGAATTTGGAATTAGACATCAATTCTCGGCCAAGTACACACCCCAATCAAATGGCCTTGTTGAGAGGAAGAATAGAACACTTATTGATATGGCAAGGTCTATGCTTAGTGAGTACAATGTGAGTCAATCTTTTTGGGCCAAAGCTATCAACATGGCTTGCTATTGTAGCAACCGCCTCTATTGTCACTGATTGAAAGAGAAGACACCATATGAGCTCTTGAATGGTAGAAAACCCAACATTGTATATTTTCGGGTCTTTGGTTGCAAATGCTATATCTTAAAGAAAGGCACTAGATTGGGCAAGTTTGACAAGAAATGTGATGAAGGATTCCTACTTGGTTATTCCACTACAAGCAAAGCATATAGAGTTTGGAATTTGGATAGTGTTACTCTTGAGGAAGTTCATGATGTTGAATTTGATGAAACCAAGGGTTCACAAGAAGAGAATGAGAACTTGGAAGATGTTAGAGGCATTCAACTTTCAAATGCCATGAAGAACATGGATATTGGTGAATTGAGGCCTAGGCAAGTGAATGATGATGAAGATGATCAAGTGCAAGTACTCTTTAACTCAAATGAGTGAGATGATACAAATCAAGCTAGTGCAAGTGACTCTCATGACATTGATCAAGATCAAGTGGCTAGTACATCATCTCAACCCAATGATCTAGCAAGTGCAAGCAATCAAGTTCCATTGCTCCAACCAACAAGTATTGCAAGAGATCATCCTTTGGATACAATCATTGGTGATATTTCAAGAGGTGTGCAAACAAGATCAAGATTGGCATCATTTTGTGAACACTTCTCATTTGTGTCATCCATTGAACCAAAGAAGATAGATGAAGCTTTGAAGGATGTTGATTGGGTGAATGCTATGCATGAAGAGCTTAACAACTTCACAAGAAATCAAGTATGGGAGTTGGTAGAAAGACCAAAGGGACACAATGTGATTGGAACCAAATGGGTCTTTAGAAACAAGCAAGATCAAGATGGGATAGTAGTAAGGAATAAAGCAAGATTGGTAGCACAAGGATATACACAAGTTGAAGGTCTTGACTTTGGAGAAACATATGCCCCGGTTGCTAGATTAGAAGCAATAAGAATCTTGCTAGCCTATGCTTGTGCTCACAACATCAAGCTCTATCAAATGGATGTCAAGAGTGCATTTCTCAATGGCTACATCAATGAAGAAGTATATGTTGAGCAACCTCCCAGTTTTGAAGATGATAAGAAGCCCAACCATGTGTACAAATTGAAGAAGGCATTGTATGGCTTGAAGCAAGCACCTAGAGCATGGTATGAGAGATTGAGGGACTTCCTCCTCTCTAAAGGGTTCACAATGGGGAAAGTTGACACCACTCTTTTCATCAAGAAGATTGGAAAAGATCTATTTGTATTGCAAATCTATGTTGATGACATCATATTTAGATCAACCAATCAAGAATTTTGTGATGAGTTTGGAAAGATGATGGCTAATGAGTTTGAGATGTCCATGATTGGAGAATTGAGTTACTTCCTTAGTCTTCAAATCAAGTAATTGAAGAATGGTATATTTGTAAGTCAAGGCAAGTACATCAAGGACATGATCAAGAAGTTCGGAATGATTGATAGCAAAGTCATTAGCACACCAATGGGAACCAATGGCAACTTGGATAGTGATGCAAGTGGAAATATGGTAGATCAAAAGTTGTATTGGTCTATGATTGGAAGCCTACTCTATGTAACCGCATCAAGGCTGGATGTCATGTTTAGTGTATGCATGTGTGCAAGATTTCAAGCCTCACCAAGAGAAAGTCATTTGAAGGCTACAAAAAGGATATTGAGGTACTTGAAGCATACACCAAATGTTGGTTTGTGGTATCCCAAAGGAGCAAAGTTTGAGCTAGTTGGTTACTCCGACTCGGATTATGCAGGATGCAAGGTTGAAAGGAAGAGCACCTCAGGCACATGTCAATTGTTGGGAACATCACTTGTTTTATGATCATCAAAGAAGCAAAATAGTGCTGCATTATCAACCGCTGAAGTCGAATACATACCCGCTGGTAATTATTGTGCACAAGTACTTTGGATGAAAGCCACTTTGAGTGATTTTGGAATTAAGTTCAAGAAAGTGCCATTGCTATGTGACAATGAGAGTGCAATCAAGTTAACCAACAATCCGGTTCAACATGCAAGAACAAAGCACATTGATGTCCGCCACCATTTCATAAGAGATCACCAACAAAAAGGAGACATTTGCATTGAGAGTGTAGGCATCGAAGATCAACTTGCCGATATATTCACCAAGCCATTGGATGAGAAAAGATTTTGCAAGCTAAGGAATGAGTTGAACACATTAGATTTCTCAAATATGTGTTGATGCACCCCCCACTCATATGACATGCCTCTCCTTCGAGCAAACCAAGGTAAAAGTTGATTGGCATGACATACATCATTGCTAAGGACATGTTTAGTGCATCTAGTCATCTTTTCAATCTAATTAGGACCCTTCAAATGGTTCTATTTTATTAAGCTGATTCATGAAAATCAAATGAATTTGATGTTTATATGGTATCACTATTGCTTCTATGCTTGATTTGATCTAGTGATAGATTATGACATGTTTATGGGCTTGTAAACCTAGTGTTTAATCTAGAAAATGAGCTATAAGTGTTTAACTCAACATGGTACAAGATAACCCTTATTTGGAGGTGTGAAGAAGCTTGTCCTTGGATCAAACCGAGTTAAATATCTTTGGCAAATGATCAAGATTAGACCAAATTTGGGAAATGATCCTCACCCCATTGATTGACATTGATAATCTCGACCCTACAAGTAATACTATCTATATTTAGAACCTTTGTGGTCATTGATGACAAAGGGGGAGAGAAACAAAGATAGTAGTAAAAATAGTGAAAAAGGGGGAGAAATATCATAAAGGGAGAGAAACATAAAGATATCTTGATATATGAGAGAAATGAACAAAGGAGAGGAATCAACTAAAAGTTTGAGGGATCAACTAAAAGTTTGAGCACACAAGTAGGGGGAGCAAGCTCATGAACTTGTATGGTGCATTTGTATGTGCATTTCATATGTTTGCTTGCATGGCACAAGTATTAAATTTACACATCCATGCTTGTGTGATGAATGTTAGTTATAAGATTGAATGATGAAATGACATCACTAGATAATTTTCATTTTTTCAAGTAAGCCTTTATAAGTGGTATCTTTCTAAAGTATGTTTCCAAATGGTATTGAGTTAACCATGGTGCTAAGGATGGTATATTGGTGCACTCCAATTGGTATCACGCTTCAAAGGTCCATCTCTTATACCTTAGCATCATGTGGTAGACATTGACTCCTATATTTCCTATCTAAGCATATGTGCAAGCTACAATCCAAACTTTTAGCACATATGTAGGGGAGCAATTGCTACCATTTGGGGTTCATGAAACTTATCCATATCCTTTTACACATGGTAAATATGCTGGGGCAAGCAACATGGATTCAATTGAATTTCAATTCATATCTTTGTATAAGGGTTGTCATCAATTACTAAAAAGGGGGAGATTGACAGCTCTAGTTTGGTTTTGGTGAATTGATGAAACCCTAAGTGCTAACCTAGTCTATCAAGTGATCATGAGATAGGTAGCACACTTCAAGTGGACAAGCCAATGAAGATCATAACATGACAATGGTGATGACATGGCGATGATCAAGGACTTAAACTTGAAAAGAAGAAAGAGAAAACAAAATGCTCAAGGCAAAGGTATAATCCATAGGAGCTATTTTGTTTTCGTGATCAAGACACTTAGAAAGTGTGATCACATTTAGGTTTGATAGCCGTACTATTAAGAGGGGTGAAACTCGTATCAGAATGCGGTTATCAAAGTGCCACTAGATGCTCTAACTCATTGCATATGCATTTAGGATCTAGTGGAGTGCTAACACCCTTGAAAATGTTTGTGAAAATATGCTAACACATGTGCACAAGGTGATACACTTGGTGGTTAGCACATTTGAGCAAGGGCGAAGAGAACGGAGGAGATGCCAGCGTTAGTCAAGTGATCGAACGCTGGATCCAAAAGCACCGGACGCTGACTGCCTGCGTCCGGTCGCGCTGACTGGCGGTACAGTGGCTAGAGTTTACCACCGGACGCTGGGCTATGTCTGGTCTAGGTGGACCGAACACATCCGATCAAGGAAAACTAGTTTTAGACCCTTACTGTACTCGACCGAACGCTGAGGCTCTAGCGTCTGGTCAGTTTTGCCGAAGCGTCCGGTCAGCTTCGTAGCCGTTAAAATCTGACAAATAGCATTTGAAGCCAGTGACACGTGGCATCCATCAGTGGACCAGACACTAAGTCCAGGGTCCGGTCAGTTGGACCGGTGCATTCGGTCAGAGCGTAGTGTGCCCAGTGAAGGGGTATAACGGCTCTATTCGTGGGGGCTTCTATTTAAGCCCCATGGCCGGCTATGGCTCACATCTTTGGCCATTTTCATTGACATAGCAACCTTGAGAGCCTAGCCAAAGTCCTCCCACTCATCTCTATCATTGATTCATCATCATAGTGAGATTGGGAGTGATCCAAGTGCATTGCTTGAGTGATTGCATCTAGAGGCACTTGGTGTTCATGTTTCGTTGTGGATTTCGCTTATTACTCTTGGTAGTTGCCGCCACCTAGATGGCTTGGAGCAGTGAGGATCGTTGAGCAGAGGGTGGTGATTGTCTCCGGCTCCGATCGTGGTGATTGTGAGGGGTTCTTGACCTTTCCCTGGCGGAGCGCCAAAAGGTACTCTAGTGGATTGCTCGTGGCTTGTGTGATCCTCATCTTGTGTTGGTTGTGTGGCACCCTATTAAGGGTTTGGCGTGTGAAGCCAATTAGCGCGTGAACCTCCAAATGAGTGAATCACCACAACGAGGAGTAGCTTACCGACAAGCAAGTGAACCTCGGTAAAAATCATTGTGTTCATCCTTTGATTCCGAGGTGATTGGTCTTCATTGTCATTCATCCTTATGATTGATTGGTTCACTCCTCGACACGATGGAATAACTATCTTGATCACTCTCTTTACTTTACCACAAACTAGTTGACAAGCTCTTTAGTGTAGCTAGTTGTGAGAGCTTGCATGCTTAGTTGGTGTGGCTCTTTAGTTAGCCTTTGAGAGCACACTAACATAGGGTAGTGTCATTGCTCTTGTGTGAATTGACACTATCTAAACCAGAATTGTGGTAGGTGGCTTGCATTTTGAGTAGGCTAGCGCAACACTTGCTTCGCCTCATAATTGTCTAACCATTTGGTTAAGTGTTGTTGTAGAAATTTTTATTAGGCTATTCACCCCCCTCTAGCCATTAGGACCTTTCACCGCGGCACCAGCGAGCACAGGAAACCAGCCGGCCAGGACACACGGCGCCCGATGGCAACAAAGTCACTTGGGAGGGTAGCGCTGTGGAGTCACAGGTCCTACAAGGGGCCGTGGTGCTTGCATGCACTCATGTGCTCTCGCGAGGGTGGGAAAAGCCGGCGATGGGTGGGCGGTAGGCATGGCACAGCGACGTCGGCATGGTCGGCATGGCAGCGGTGTTGCAGACTATGGCCTCCAGTGGCAGAAGCGTAGGCACGTGCACGCCAAGAGGATAGGAAGATGAGGTGAGTCAAGGCGTACCAAGCAGGGAGGGAGGTAGAGCAAGCAGCTCGTCATCTTCCTTTAATGCATTCCCGAGCAAGGACGTGAGGGAGCATTCGCACATGGCGCCTACTGCGCTTGTCCAGTGCAGCAGCGACACCAAGCAGAGCAGTCAAGGGAGAGCATGAGCTAGACGAGGTAGTTGAGGTGAGCGGTAGATGTAACACCCCAGGTGTTTGTCACCAGTTAAGCAATGGGTTTAAACTCAACCATGGCATGTTAAGTGGTGATGGAGATGTTAGGTCAAACATATGAAAATGCGCCACCACTTAAACTTGGACCATGCACCATTGCTTACATGCTATCCTTTCTAAAAAGTATGCTTGAGTAATGTTGGATGTACTTGTTTCATGTGTCTCGCATCAATATCCATCTATATTGATCCATGGAAAAGTTTCGTGAAGTTTGGAATCAAGAAGTCACATGAAATGACAAGTTATGTCCTTGCCTGAATTGTTTTATAAAGTGAATGCAATTCTAGAGCATCAACCAAACCTTGAAAGCTTTCCCAAATGACTCTAATTGAACTCTACAACAAAAGTCATGAAGGGTTCGTGTTGAGCGAAGGACAAGAAAATACCTCAATCGGTCTAAAACTCGGATTTAAGCTTTACCATGATGCTACTTTGACATGTGTTGACCAATCACTTATAGTGCTTGCATGGAGTTGCACCTTAAATTAAAGTTTAAGTTTGAGTAGAGTAGAACAAACTTTGTTTTTGGACCAAGAGCCAGATCAACTTGGGACTAAGGTGAATCGAGGCTCAAACGTTGAATCAGCAGCTGTTTTCGGTACTTAGAAATTTTCTAAGTCTGGAATTCATCGTCGACTCATCGTCGACATTGGCATTCCGCGTTCTCCAAATTTCGTTAAGCAACTTGACTTGACCCCAAAATAAAAGTTGGAGCTAAGTTCATGGAAAAGAGCATGTAAAAAGATGGCACCAGTTTGACCTCATTTTTACCCTCAATTTGAATTCTTACTCCTCGCTGTCAATACGCCGACACCATCAAGTTAGGGCTTAATTTACTTCTAATCCATTGCTCAAATGGCCATGGCTCGTTAATGAAATTCGTAGGTCATCATGTGGACAACAAACTTGCTTAAGGGCCCATGACTCAGTTTGGACCAGAGCAAGCCCACTAACATGATCCAACCGGCCCGCTCCGGCACCTGCCAGCCGCTCGGTGGAATGCCTCAAAGGGGCAACGCGTGCCCCGTACGTGGCGCCCATGCACAAGCAGCGCCCCCACCTCCATGCCATGTGCCCCCTGTGCTCGATGAGGATGAGGAGAGCCCCGGCCGAGCTCTCCATTTCCTTCCTCACTCGCTCCCTCGACCGCTGCTCTCTCCTCGCTCGCTCCGTGCCAGGACGCGCGACCGCCATGGCCGCCAATGGCGAGCATCATGAGCGCACGCGGATAGAGAGCCATGAGCCTCCTCTGCCCTTGCCACTAGCCTCATTGCCTTCCCCTGCCAACGCCGTCCCTCCCGCGCTATTTCTTCAGCCGAAACCGCCACCGCAGCGCCACCGTCATTGGAGCCATGACCGCCGTGCCGCCTGCTCACATGGCCAGCGGGCCTTGGGCCACTATGGGGCAAGCTGTTGGCACCTACGGCTGTGCACGGGTCCCTCGGTGCTTCCCCGCCACTCCTCGCTGCCGGCGAGCCTCCTCCGGCCGGCACCGGTGACTTCCTCTCCACCTCCTCTGTTTTGCCCCGGGGAAGGACTTCACGCTCAAATTTGAAGAAAGGGAGGGGGTTAAGTGAAGGAACCGTGACTCTAGTGAATAGTGACAAGAAGGGTCAATCGCTGATCTTTGATTTCAGTTTTCTGCAGGGACCCCCAATGCAAGATTTACAGTCCTTTTCCTTGATTTTTGTAGATTTGAATGATCAGTTTTGCAAATTCATAGTAATTAGTAGCAAAATCGTAAAATAGTAAATGAGGACTTTTTGAAATCCTTGTGAAATTATCTATGCACTAGATCTATAATATAGCATGATTTAGTTTAAAGTGTTTGCTGTGAAAATCAATTTGTGCAGTTAGGTTCTTAATAATAGTTGTGTCTTGTCTTTTTCATAACTGCAGTTGTTGTGTTCCAATAAATGTGAAATTTTTATGTGGTGCTAATAATGTGATGGTTGATATCTGATAAAAATTTCAGGAGTTTTGGTTTGATGGTTTAAGAGTTATAAAAATAACAAATGCTCTGTGTTGCCTTGCTCCTATTCTAAATAGGTCTGCATGATTGAATTAATTGGCTCAGTTAAGTTATGAATCCTGAATTTATGAAAATACATGAGTTGTAGTACTTTTATTAAGATTTTCAAAAAGCTAAATATCATGATTTTTAGTTAAGTAGATCTTGAGTTATACTTGGTTAAATCTTTGTGGCTGTTTCTGCCCAAACCCAGAGAGGGTTTCCTTGTTCTTATTGTGGGGCTTTCTAAATAGTAGAATTAGCTTTAGGTGTTTACAACAAAGTTGTTTAGAATTTTCTAAGATTTCTAAAAAGTCTAGAACCACATTTATTGGACATGTATAGCTCCATTTATAGCTGTTTAAAGTGGCATGTCAGTTTCTGTCCATGTTTTAGATAGAGATGCATTTATTGGATTAATTGGCCTTGTTATCTGTAGAATCATCTTAAGATGATAATAAGAAAGTTGTAGATAACTCACTTAACCATCTTAAGTTAACTTTTGATGGCATTTGGCCAAATATTTTGTGAGTTATGACTGTTCTAAGTTGGTCTTCAGAAATTGTAGTTCTCTGGAATTTCTGGACTAGATTTGATAAATGTGACTGTTTGACCCTTTTAACTTGGGAATCATGCTGGGATGATTAAATATGAATTGTACACAATTTCATAAGATTTCCATATTGTCTTGTTGCATATCTTTTGGATTAGTACAACTCCAGTTATAAGCTTGTGAAGTTGTAGGGCAGAATCTGTCCAAGTCTGGACAGAGGTGCTCAATTGTGCTTGATTGACCTTGTTAATGGTGGAATCACCTTGTGATGATAATAAACATGTTTTATATAATTTAATAAGTTTTCTATAAAGCTAAGGTTCATGCTTGTTTGATGTCTGTAACTCTAGTTATGCCATTTTGAAACTACTACTACTTTTCTATCCTAGTTCTGTGTAGATCTAAAACATTGGCATGTTTGACCTAGTTAGCTATGGAATAAGCTTTTGGTTATAATAACAATGTTGTAGGAAATTTCATTATCTTTCCAGAAAGTCTAGGATCACCTTCTTTGGAAGTTTGGATCTCCAGTTATGGGTGAAACAAGTGTTATTTGTGCTGCTGTCCAAATTCTATGTTGTGCTTTATAAGTTGATTGCTTTCACCTTGCATTGCCTTATGTATTGCTAAGTGTAACTCATGCCTTTCATGGTGTTAAATTAAGTTACCTGAGATCTTAAATTGTGATCGATGTTTTCAATGGAATAGCTTAACTCAAGTTATCTGGTGTACCATGCTTGATATGCTCACTATCTTTCAATAATAGATTATGTGATGCATCTCGTATTGCCGTTCTTTTATTCATGCACTTGCATCTTGTATCTCATCTAGGTACGCTAGATGAACCACGTGAAGGACGTGATGTTGGAGCCAAACCCGAGGAAGGTGCATGGTGAACCTATCCCGAAGCTGGAAGGACTTAGTGAGTGTCGTCTAACAAACACTAACCTAGTGTTGGATTCCAGGCAAGCCCCGGAGCATTCTAAGTCTTCCATGTTTTTACAAATATCTTGAGTATCTTTTATTGTTGATGATGCATTAAGTATAGGAATTGGTTGGAACTAATTGTTGCATTATATCCTTACCTTGTCCAAATAAAATCCTATGAATCCTAATTAAGTGTAGGATCGAATGACGCTTAGCTATGCTTAGACCGGTAGAAGTCGAGTGATTTCCTGTCACCTGCGAGATGTAGGATGAGCTCTAGTCATGGTTGGCTATATTTGCTATCATGGAAAAGAACCATGTGTTAATAATGAAAAGAGACCGGACGGGATGACGGTAGTGCAGCAACAAGGCATGGAGGTCTTGGGTGTGAATCTATCCCTGTTTGTGTCGTTTAAAGACCGATTTGCTGTACGTCCTCATGTTATGTTAAATGCAGCCTAACACTTAGCTGGATGGATAAGTCATTTCAACCGCGAAGCCTAGTAGCTCGACTTAGGCCGGGATCACGAGTAGTTGGTCGCAATATGGATGGCAGTAAGGATGTACGGAGAGCCATTGGCGTAAGCCCAAAGGCGGGTTAAGTCACCGAGCACTCATGGCAGAGTGGTTCTCTAATTTTGCGGCATTGATCGTACCCACGACTCCTGAATTGGACCAAAGGTGACTTGTTTACGACCCTGACGGGGGAAGCAGGGTTTGTGTTAGGAATACCCCTCCAGCTAGATAGGAATTGATTCGAATCGCTGTCTCTCCTAGATAGTGAGAACTTGACTGAGCAGCGGCAGCGTAGATTCACTAAATTTAAAGATATGGTTAAATGATAATGATAATGAGCCATGAAATACCTGATATGGTTATTATTGTTTGCAACTTAATCAAGTGATTGATTAGTATAGGTGCTAATATAGATGGTAGGAAATGGCTAAAAGTCACTGCTAGTACAGGTTAATAATGCTAATAATTACTCAAGCTTTTATGCAAAGAGGTTGTCCAGCAAGATCCACTGATAAAGCCTTGCATAATCCTTGGTGTCACTTTATTTCTGGTTTATGACGGGTAAGTCTAGCTGAGTACATTCGAGTATTCAGGGTTTATCCCACCATGTTGCAGGTAAAGTTCTCGGCCTGTTGAAGATGGTGGCTAACCGCTAGTGGGCTCGGTGATTCTATAGTTACTTCTCATCTATATGCTTTTGTCTGATAATGTCACTTATGCTAGTAATGTATTTAGAACATATATTAATGTAATCTTTTGAAAGCTATGTTGTTTTCACTAATTGGTTTTGAAACCCAAACTTGTACTATTATTTGTGAATCCATTTGTAATATTATTTCTGCTGCAACCCTGCGTATGTGATGTGTATTTGCTTAATCACACGATCTTGGTTGTGATGTTGATTTACCGAGGTCTTTCGGGACACTCGGCGGACTACCAAGTTTATATAAGTGAAAGTATGCACGTGTCAATGTGTTAGCGGGGACAGTCGTACTTGATCTTGTATAAATTGGGTGGTTCTGTTACAGCAGAGATCGCTCACTATAGGTGTACCGATTCACGAACAGTGCGCCAACGACACGGCTCACAGCATGATCTAAGGAGGTTAGGGCAATTTTTGGAGCAACAACGCAACGTCAAACCACTCCACGAACTATACGATGCTATGGTATCCGCAAAGGTGCAATCAATAGTGCCAAAACATGACGCTAGTGTTTAAGAATTTTAATCGGAATTTAAATTCCAATTTAGCGTTGTCACACTATTTTCAAACTTAAAAATTGGCCTTGAGTTGAATTTGGTTTAATTTTTAAACGGTCAAAACTTTACCGAACTTTTACCAACAACCATTTCATGACATAGCCCACATTTTATACCAAACAATAGAACCAAAATCTCAGGGCGTTATTTAACTATTTTGTATTTTATAAATCACCAAAAGTGTACTTTCAACACAACTTCAAATTTTTGCCGATTTAACGAAAAGGGCTAATTTTAATTTCCAATTTGATTCTTGAGCTATCAAAAATACCATGGAACAACATCTATTCACCAATTCAATAGTTGCATTTTCATCTACTAAACTTGCACATTAAATTTTATTTAAGTACCAATTACAAGTTATATTTTATTTTTGTTTATAAAAATTGTTTTCGTGCCAAACAAGTAAACTACTTCTCATATTTTCTTGTTAAAATTTCCTTAGCACATTTAAGTAACTGACTCAATATATTAATAGATCTATTTCTCCGACCGTAATCTCAGTGCTTAGCGAGCTCGTAACACCAAAGGTGTTACAGGGGCACCCTTGGTGTGGCCGCACCCAGTTGTTGCTTCCCCATGACCGCCTTCCGCATGGTGATTGCATGTTGGGCCTAGACTGCTTCCACGTGGGTTTTTTGGCCCAGATTCACTAGGTAAGTGGACCTTCCATCATTTGCTTATTTTGGATCTACATTACGCTTTCTGCTATCGCGTATTTTGACTGTTTTTCATATGTATTCCATGTATGTGTCCTGTAAATGCACAACTCACCAAAACAAATGGAAATCATTAGTTTAAAGCCCTATTACTAGGTTTGGTTTTCATTTGGTTGGATTTTTCATAAAAGTTAGTGGTTGAAATTATGAGTTAAAGACCGCCAATAAGCTCCCCCACACTTAATCCTTTGCTTGTCCTCGAGTAAAGTGCTAAGGACTAAGCTGGTTTTTCTCCTTTATTATGAAATCTGCATACAAGTTATTCCAAACCTCACCTGGACCTATGAACATTCTGAGTGTCTACCATAGAATCTTGAGTGATTGGACAATGAAATAGTAAGGATTCAAATCCCCTTACTACACTTTGCTCAAAAACTTGGGTTTTGTTTGAATTTGAAAATATAAAATTTAGCTTTGCTCCACAAAATGATTCTCTCGGGTCACTCAAATTTGTATTTGGTTCCTCACGTAGGCAAAAGATGTTGCCCTTTTCTTCCTACCTCTAGAAAAGCTTATGTGGAGTTGTTAGGTAGGGTAAAGTGTGGCATACTTACCTTGCACATGTTGTGAAGTCAAAATCCGAATCTAAGGTGAAATAAGTCATATAATCTGATCAAGAGGTACAAGTGTGTGATATTTTGTGGTTTTTGTGGAAAGAAAGTACTCCTTTATTGGTTCTGATCTTTCTTTCTTCACCATAGGTTTCTTTTCTAGAGGTCATGGCAATCTTTTGATTCTATATTTTTCTTTCTTTTTCTCTTGGACTTTTTGAGCCCATTTTCTTTAGACTTCTTTGAGTCCTTTTTATTTTGGACTTTCTTTTGTCCCTTTTCTCTCTCTATTTTTTCATTGCCATGACTTCTCTCTTTTTTTATGAAACCTTGGTGAAGTGAGATCAAGAATTTTCATGGAGATTTCTTTTTGTGTGGATGGATGAAATTTCTTTTTGCTAACTTCTAGTGTAGAAGCTTAGCTTTATTTTGAGGGTGGCGTGTACGTGCTCTTGAGTCATGAAAGCATGAAATATTTCTTCACAAAGTATCACAACATTTTGACAAAGCTCAGTACAAGAATAAGTAGCATACTTGACAAGGTTTGAAAGGAATTCATCTTTTGACCTTGGTAGGTATTAAAATATCATCTGAGGAGCGTGCTATTTGAGTCCTTTTTTATTTTGTAAATAAATCCCAAGTACTTTGCAAAAAGTGAGCAAGTGCCATTTCCATCCTACTATATCTCATATTTCAATTACCTAGATAAAATGAATTCCCTATGATAAGTTTGTTCACAAGGTTTGGAATATTGGTAAAGAATAAAGAGTATGTAAACTTTTAATCATAGGATGACATGGAGATGGAGCGTCACTTTTTAGTTTGCATTTTTAAATTTATTCAATTTCATCCTTTATCTATTTAAATATAAATATAGGGAGTGAGGATAGTGTTGCACAAACCATCGTTGTAGAGGAAGGAGTTTAAGGGATTTAGATGTGGTTAGGCTAAACCAGAAGTTTAGCTAACCCTCTCTGGAGCCATTTTGTCCTGTCCTTCCTGCATGGTGGATCTTCCAAGGTTGTGCAACGTGTTGGTATGAGATCTCAAAAGTGTGTTTGTTATGCATGAGAGATCTCCCCCACACTTATTTTTGTACCTAAAAATGAAACAAACAAGGGCTCTACCAGCTTAAACACTAGAGAGCCTAAATCTTATTATTATTATTATTATTATTATTATTATTATTATTATTATTATTATTATTATTATTATTATTATTATTATTATTATTATTATTATTATTATTATATTTTTTATTTGTTTGTTCATCCAACTCTTTATATTTTAACATAGCTCCAACAAGGCTAAGGTAAAGTTGCAGTAAATCCTGGCCTTGGTTTATCTCCATCATAAATTACTTCCATTATTTATGATAGTAGTACTCCAAAGTTTATTTGACCAAGATTAAACACCATGTCTAATTTTAATTAAAGAAGGCCATATTAATCTAAGCACCATGCTTAATTTAAAAGGCCTATAGATGTACTATATATGTACCATATACGAGTACACCCAAACCAGAGCATACGACATAAACACGGGAAGTATGACTTCATATGAGCAAGTTGTTTTCTAATGGAGACAAATATGAGTAAAGGACTTGGTGAACAATACCTTTTCATTCTAGAGTGTAAGTACCAGCAGCGTATGTGGATGAAAGTATTGAAACTGCTGCAGCGGTAGCTTGATTGTACATGGTTAAACACAGGCAAGTACCAAGGCTAGGCCACACACATGGCTTGTGTATGGACCATGGGGTATGGACCATGGGCCTTGGTGGTAAGCAAAGGTTTAGAAGAGGAGAATCCTTCTGGCACCGTAGCTATGCAATGCCAGTGGTAGATAGAAAAAATGAACCAAAGCTTGCATGTGCGTGAAAGCAATACGGGATGGAGTCAGGAAGCTTATTGGTGTTGGCCATCCTGCATCTTCTCTCTCCTCTTCTCTCTTTTGTTGGTTTTCTCTCTATTTTTTATCATATATATATATATATCCTTTTTATATTTTCTACTGTATTTTTTATATCTCTCTTTTTCAACTTTCTTTTTTTCATATATTTTTCTTTTTAACCCCCTTTTTTTAGCAAGGCAGAGCTGACATTATTTTTTTCTTTTAGCCAAGATAACCTTTGGTGTGTATGGAACATGTGGTGAGACTTTCACCATTCTCCCCCACACTTGGACTTTTGTGTAAAGGTCAAGTGTGCCATGTCGGGGTCTCCTTTTGAGTGTGTTCCATCACCAACGATTATCAAGGTGTATAATTTGATGCAACTCCCATGTTCTTTAGCATCGTATGTACCCTTGTTCTTCTTGATCTTAAGCTGAAATGGTTAGCAACCAATATTACCCAAAGGTGCATACTAACTTGACAACATGTTCTTGCTTTTATTCAAAAGAAAAGTTGGTTTTTTATATGATAATCTGGGGTATCTTCCGGCAGTGCTTAGTTTATGGTCATAAGCTTGACCACAGGAACTTCATCCTACAGCTACTAATGGTGGTATAGTTCCTAGCTTCACCACCAAACATTTATCATTATTGTTCAAACTACAAGGTTAGTACCATAGTGCTTCTACGAGATTTGCAATATTTATGATAAACAAAGGCATCCACAACAATCCTCCTAAAAAGTTTGGAAACGAGGAGTGATGGGTGGTTGTCTTCCGTAGGAGCATGGGGTACTAAGCAAGATGTCCATGGCATAGAAGTTTTCTTTCTCAAAGGATACATCGTGCAAGATCGATGTTGAATCTTGGCCCTTATCGAGAATAACGTTTTGATGGCTAGAGGGACATGGTTTTGGTTTGAGTGAGGGTAGTGATGGTCGTTCTATTTCACAAGCAAGCTTAGGTGAAATGAATGGGGATATGAATTTCACCTCGAACAGGTCATGGTTGGGATGATGCTTCGCTAGGGCAAGAAAGGTGCCACGAAGCAGTTTCCCAACCTCTACATCAAGGCTCCCATAGGATGGTTTTTTCTTGAAAAAGTTTTTTTAAGGGTAGCCTATGAGAAGATCAAAATCAAGGATAGATGCATAAATCAGAATGAACCTTGGTTTTGCTCATTGATTCAAGGTATTTCCAAGATATTCAGAAAAGTTTGTCGTCGAAAAATGGAAAGTCTGAAGGTTAGAAACCTTCCTTCAGAGTTTTCAGTTCGGGTGAGGGTCTCTGGATGGAAGGTATTGGTTCGGCCTTAGCCAAAAAGACTTCCTCATAGCTTGGTTTAGGTTCTACACAGAGGGGTTCGATGGAAAGAGTGTTTGCTAGGATGTGAACTAGAAACACTTCTCCTTCTACTATGGTTTTGTGTTTAAAGGGCTCTCTGGCAGCGATATCAAGCTATAGGGTAGATTCCTTACTAAAACCTAACCAGAAGTGTTGTAACAACACATGGTTTGGTGTAGACAAGTCTGGGCTAGAGTGTGTTAAGATTGAAAATTTCTAGCCTAGGTTGCACCTATGCTTTCCTTCTCATGTTAGCAGGAGCTAGGAATCTCATGTCGTAGGGAAGCGATTTGAGATATAGGGAAGAATGCGAAATAGAATATGTTCCTCAATTCTTTCCAATCTTTGTTTACCTTCCCTATGTTGGGGGTGGAGGTTGTTTCTCCCTCTCGAAAGAAGGGGAACAACTTCTACCAAAGGTTTTTCTTGTGCCATGCCTGAGATTGTGAAGCACACACAGAGCTGCTCAAAACTACCATAGATGATGGCAAGAGTTTTTGTAAACTTAACCTGAGAAGGTTTATTCCTGAACCATGGCTATAAATCCAGGACGGAGTTCATAGCCAGAAGTTGTTATTGGCTTTGATGGTGGTGGCTCTAAGAACTCGTCCTTAGGAGCAGAAAGTGTTTTGAATGGTAGGTTGCTCCATGGAGAAAAAAAGAAATTTTTTTACGGTAAAACACAAGGATACACAGGTGAACTAGATTCGGAGAAAACTATAGCAACCGTTCCCTGGCAACGGCGCTAGAAAAGTTTGTTGGTATTTCTTAACGCATACAGAAATAATCCACAAGCACACGTTAACACATACAGAAATAATCCGCAAGCGCACAGAATTACTATTGTAGTATTTCACCCGGAAGTATTTAGGGTATCGTATTTCCATGAGGAATGGATGTGTAAAAGATGCTTAGCTAGTTCACCTAAGGTAACAAGAAGAAAGATAGATTGGGTAGCGAGGTTTTTTAGATAGAGATTCTAAGTTAAGATAGCTTGCCACTATATACTTGCTTCGGGCACCGGCTTATACTTGGTCTACCAAGTACTTGTGGCTTCTAGCTCTACGTCGTACCTGGACATGGGGGATTACAAGGGATGGATAGGGTTGTCACCACCTGCCGCCTACCCCTCAACTACGAGGCAAACGAAGGTAGGCTCTAGCCTAAACACCATGTCTATGCTATCAACTACTACTCTAGCATTGATCAGGGTTATCTGTCTTTATTAGGGCCCTTTACTAGAGTATTCATCACAAGGACAAACGATGACCCCGCAAGTAAATAATGAACAAGACTACTTAAAGTAGAACCCACCACCAAAGATAAACATGAACCTTAAACTCAAAGTAGTATTCGGATCATAGAGGTACAAGTGGAGAGGGGCCGATGATTCTTGGCATTCCTTCCGCTAAGTGTACAAGGGGCCTCGAGTACACAAGAGAAGGTAGCCAACAACTCTAATACTTCTCCACTCTTACTCACTCACTCCCTATGGTAAACTTAGCTAAAACTAAAAATAGGAGTGAGGCTCTTTTCTTCTTGTCACATTGTGCTGTCTTGTATATGATGTTATGAGGGGGCTCTCCCTCTATTTATAGCTACATGTTGGTCGGTTTGGAGGAATATTCGATAGGATCCTGCATGCAACCGCCTTGGAAGAGCCACCAGGAGACACCATGGAAGGGAAGGCGGTGCCTGCATGCGGGGGTGTGGGTGCACCCTAGGTGTGGCCGCACCCAAGTGTTGCCTCCCCGCGACCGCCTTCTGCATGGTGGTTGCATGTTGGGTCTGAATGCTTCCACATGGGGTTTTGGCCTAGATTCACTAGGTAAGTGGGCCTTCCTTCATTTGCTTGTTTTGGATTTGCGTTACACTTTCTCCTATTGCGCATTTTGACTGTTTTTCATATGTATTCCATGTATGTGTTCTGCAAATGCACAACTCACCAAAACCTATAGAAAATCATTACTTTAAAGCCCTATTACTAGGTTTAGTTTTCATTTGGTTGGATTTTTTGTAAAAGTTGGCGGTTGAAATTATGAGTTAAGGACCGCCAACACCTGGCTATGGGCTGCTTTGAGGAGCATGTGATCCTGGCCCATGACGCGTCTAGGTAGTCAAACACAGACTGGTGTAGCATGGGGGCCTGACCTAGAAGCCTGTCCAGGTAATCAACGACCTATTTGTTTGCCTAGACGTTTTTACCTGGTTCGTTTGAGTTTGGCTAGGGTAGGTAGAGGCTGGTCTAGTAGGTGCAATTTGCTGTGTTTGATTGTTTTTCCCAGCAGAGACAAGCTAGTTAGAAATCTTGTTTGTTTGCCTATACAAGGGTCTTGGTATTTATTAAGTGCAAATAGAATATGACGGATTCCATAAGTGCACAGAATATCATTGTAGCATTTTACCGGGAGTATTCCATGTATTGTTATTTATATTTTACCACAAGAAAACACTAGAGTAAAGATTTATTGGATAACAAAGGAATGTCTACTAATCAACATACCAACATAGAAGCAGGGGTGAATGTAATGATAGGAATAAAGCATATCGACACTCGGGGGATAGATCACTAAGATAATGTAGACTAGTCAACTCGGGAGAACAATGGGTGAGGTAGATTCCTATGATATTCCTATTACATGGTCAAAGTATATATACATCCAACTATAACTAAGACTAACTCTACTCTTGTGTACCTTGGGACACTGCTTAGACGGTAGAGCACCCACAATAGATAACTCTACTGACGCGACTACGGTCCTATAATTTAAGAACCTGCTCAATTCGGAGTGGACTATAAAGGATAGATGTGGCTATCACCTCCCGCTGCTACCACCTAACCAGAGAATAGAGTGCACTCACAGGCAGAGCATCGTATAAGCACCATGCTTACATGAGACTCGGCTACTTAGCCTAACCGGTAAACTAGCAGGCTAAGCGCTCTATGAACCCACACACAAAAGTAATGATAACCATAACTAAGCAAGATATATATTCAAAGTAAGTATAGCTATGTAGATAAGAATATGATAAATTGATAATAAGTCTTACAAGATGTAGAAGTGAAGATACAATGCTTTGCCTAGCCTCCAAGACTAGATCCGGAACTTGAGCATGAGCCCAACTCGATCCTCACTCCCGAGCTACAAATCTACTACATTAGAGAGCTCTAGACATAATCCTCCAGATGTGTGTTGATCTGAATGATGAATATGAATTAGGGTTTCAGGGATCTGCTGAGAGAGGAGGGTAGGGGCTGATATATATATAGGTCGAAGCGTCAATCCTGAGCCCTCGGATCAAACTGACTTGAATAAACAGCGAAGATTGGATCTCAATAGCGGTGGGAACCGACTTTTGAAGCAGAGGTTGACTGGTGGGACCCATAGGCTGGCTGGCCTACAGGTGGGGCCAGCTGGCCCCACATGGTAGCCCCTCGGGATCTACTTCGGTGGAGAGCCTCCTAAAATCTTCTAGAATCTTTCCACGCTATTTATGCGGTGGAATTCCGTAATTTCCTTTGATGAATAGGTCCCTTTGACGGTTTTCTAAATAAACCCTACTAAAAACACAGATTCACCAAAACTCATGGAATTTATTAGTTTAAACCCCTATACCAGTGTTTGGTGATGGAATTAAGTATAAATACAGGTTATATTGATGGTTTATAATTGGTGTTAGTGACCATCAACAGGGGATATATGGTCACCTTGGAGTAGGATCTGGTAGAGTTACCCCTAATTGTTCCCCTTCTATTCTTTTCAGACATTTCTGTGAACAGGTCGAAGGCACATGCCATTCATCACTACAGCCATGCTGCCGCCATCCGTGGCAACCACCTACTCATCCAAGTCATCGACCGCGACGCTCATCTTCGCGCCTGTCTCGCTGCGGACCCCCCGCGCAGCTTTTGGTGGAGCAGGCGCCGCCGCCTGCTGTGGCCGGCGGCCACCCTCGGTGTAGGCCGAGCGGGCACCCTCGGTGCAGCCCGCGCGCCACCACCAGCCGACCGACTCCCGGCCAAGGCCCTCCTCTCCTTCTGCGCGCGGTAGCAGCAGACACGGCGTCGAGCTACGGAGGCGCCCCTCCTCTCCTTCGGTCGAGCAGCAGAGGTTGCCAAGACCCCCTGATTTCGAACAGGGCACGTGGTGGCGGAGAGGCGAGCACGGCAGGTGCGCATGACGGAGAGGCGCAGACGTGGTAGGGGTGCGGCTTAGGCAGCGAGCTCCTAAAGGCTAGGGATGGGGAAGGATGAGGAGCCAAGGAGGAGCGCGGTGGTAGTGACGAGACGAGCGTTGTGTCATGGACTCGCGAGTGATAGAACCGGAGGTGACAGGATCGTTCGCTTCATGAGGAAGAGAGTCAGGCCCTAGAAAAATGAAGCTCGATTTCGTTTCCTGGCAGCCTGGCTTCGGGCTGCTTTAAAGCAGCATGCGAGCCTGGCCCATAGAGCGTCCATAGAAACAAACAAGTGGATCTGCAGCCCATGAGCATGTCTCTCGCTCTCGTCTAGGCAAACAAACACGCCCCAAACATGCCCCTAGAGCCACAGGTCGTAGTGGCATACAAGCATATGCAAGTGGAGGCACGGGGATAAGGTCATCATGTGGCACTCATCTAGAAGGTGAGGTCGTAATGGTGTAGATCCCAAACTATCGGTGGTGATGCATGGTAGCCGAGGTGGGTGGAGAGGAGGGAGGAGACTAGGACGGTACTATGTGTGAGTTGTGAATGATTGATCGTATTCCATGTATGAGTACAGGGGATTACATATAGGCAGCTAGGGTGGCGTACAAGCCTACCGCATGGGCCTAATCACATTCACTAACATGGGCCTAATTACATCATGCTAACACTCCCCCTCAGTCTAATCGGGAGCATCGCTAACGGTCAGGCTGGACCGAAACTCCTGAAACAAAGAAGTAGGAAGCCCCTTGGTGAAGACGTCGGCGTACTGTGATGTTGTAGGAACATGAGTAACCCGAACGTGACCGAGGGCAACCTTCTCTCGAACAAAGTGGAGATCGATCTCAACGTGCTTCGTCCGCTGATGCTGTACTGGATTGCTGGAGAGATAGACAGCACTGACATTATCGCAATAGACCAGAGTGGCACGGCGAGGAGGGCGCTGAAGCTCAAGGAGCAACTGACGTAGCCAAGTAGCTTCTGCGACGCCATTCGCCACAGCACGGTATTCAGCCTCCGCGCTGGACCGGGAGACTGTGTGCTGTCGCTTGGAAGACCATGACACAAGGTTGTCTCCGAGAAAGACTGCGTAACCGGAAGTCGACCGTCGGGTGTCGGGACAACCAGCCCAATCGGCGTCGGTGTAGACAACGAGCTCTGTGGGGGAAGAGCGGCACATAGTCAATCCAAGTGTCGTAGTGCCCTGCAAGTAGCGCAAGATACGCTTGAGGGCTGAAAGGTGAGGCTCTCGAGGATCATGCATGTAAAGGCAAATCTGCTGGACAGCAAACGCAATATCTGGACGAGTGAAAGTCAAGTACTGTAGAGCTCCTGCTAAACTGCGGTACTGAGTAGCGTCACCAACAGGGGGTCCATCTTCGGATAATTTGGAGTGGAGATCAACAGGCGTGCTGCACGGCTTGCATGCACTCATCCCGGCGCGCTCCAAAATGTCCAAAGTGTACTGCCGTTGGGAGAGAAACATACCCTTAGCAGAACGTGTCACAGAGATGCCCAAAAAATGATGAAGCTGTCCCATGTCGGTCATAGCAAACTCACGCTGAAGTGCCGCAATCACCTGGCGTAGGAACTGGGCAGAAGAGGCAGTGAGAACAATGTCGTCGACGTACAGCAGCAAATATGCGGTGTCAGATCCCCGGCGGTAGATGAACAGTGAGCTGTCGGACTTGGTTTCAACAAAGCCAATGGAGGACAAATATGAAGCAAACCTGTGATGCCATGCACGAGGAGCCTGCTTCAGTCCATAGAGGGATTTGTTGAGGCGACATACCAAACCCGGACCAGAGGAGTCCACGAACCCGGTGGGCTGCACACAATATACTGTCTCGGCGAGGGTGCCGTGTAAGAAGGCATTCTTGACGTCCAACTGATGAATAGGCCAGTCCTGAGAGAGAGCCAAAGAGAGAATAACACGAACTGTCGCTGGCTTGACAACTGGGCTGAAAGTCTCATCATAGTCCAGGCCAGGACGCTGTGTAAATCCCCGAAGAACCCAACGAGCCTTGTACCGATCAAGGGACCCGTCTGCATGCAGTTTGTGCCGAAAAATCCATTTGCCGGTTACCACATTGACGCCAGGAGGGCGAGGAACCAAGCTCCAGGTGTCGTTGGCAATCAAGGCGTCAAATTCAGCCTGCATAGCTGAGCGCCAATTGGGATCTGACAGGGCGTCACGAACGGAGCGCGGGAGCGGCGACACAGGCACAGCGTGGAGGTTGAGACGATCCACGGGCTGTGCAATGCCGGCTTTGCCTCGGGTGCGCATAGAATGCGCGTTGTCGACTGGAGTGACGGAGACCGGTCTCGTGGCCAGTGTGCGGCCCGTGGCCGCGGCGCTACTGGCAGCAACCTGTACGTGACGTACAGGGGCAGCAGCGCCGGCCGGGGACGGACTGGGCGCCAGCGGTCCAGTGGGCGAGCCAGCAGGTGGCCCGGGCAGTTGCGGCCCAGCGACAGGGGAGCCGCGCGCCTGCTGCGCGAGTGGCCCGGTGGCGGGCATTTGCGGCGCTGGGGACGAAGGACCAGCGCGCGGCGACGTGGCTGCGGGTGTACCTGCATGCACGAATTTTGCTCCAGGAAGTGGAGCGGTTAGCTCATCATCATCAATAAGAAAATCCAAGGCGGAGGATGCCATGGGGGTGGTGGACATGTCGGCGAAAGGAAAGAAGGATTCATCAAAGACGACATGTCGGGAGGTGATGATGCGATTCGACTCTAACTCGAGACACCGATAACCTTTGTGCTCCGAGGAGTAGCCGAGGAAAACACATAGGGATGAACGAGGTGCAAGTTTGTGGGGTGCAGTGGATGACATGTTGGGATAGCAGGCACAGCCAAAAACTTTGAGGTGTTCATAAGATGGTTGAGTAGAGTAGAGATGAAAAAATGGGGTGGAGGAGGAGGCGAGCGTTTTGGTGGGGAGCCGGTTGACCAGATATGTGGCGGTGTGAAGTGCCTCAACCCAGTAGACCGGAGGAAGGCTCGCCTGAAATAACAGAGAACGCAAGATGTCGTTAATGGTGCGAATCGAGCGTTCGGCCTTGCCGTTTTGCTGTGACGTGTAGGGGCACGACATGCGGAGTGCAACACCGTGAGAGAGGAAGAACGTGCGGGCCATGGAATTATCGAATTCACGGCCGTTGTCGCACTGGACGCTCTTAATGGGGGTGCCAAACTGCGTGCGTACGTGAGCAAAAAAATTGGCAATGGTGGAAAAAGTGTCAGACTTGAGGCGAAGCGGAAAAGTCCAAATGTAGTGTGAACAATCATCTAAAATGACCAGATAATATTTATACCCAGACACACTGACAATAGGAGATGTCCAAAGATCACAGTGTATTAAATCAAAATTGTTTGTAGCTCGAGAGGTGGAAATACTGAACGGGAGTCTAGTATGGCGACCGAGCTGACAAGCATGACAGAGATGATGGGTGTCATCTTTATTACAGGAAATAGCACTGGAACTAATGAGGCGGGACAATGCTTCACGCCCAAGGTGACCGAGACGACGGTGCCATAAGGAGGTGGGTGCAGCGAGGAGTGCAGTGGCGCTGGTGGCTGGTGAGAAGAACGGGTAGAGGTCGCCAGAGCTATTGCACCTGGCGATCACGTTCCTGGTTTGTAAATCCTTCACAGAAAGACCAAACGGATCAAATTCAATAGAACAATTATTGTCGGTGGTGAAGCGACGAATGGAAATCAAGTTCTTAATGATATGTGGAGAGACCAAAACATTATTAAGAACTAGATTACGATGTGGAAAAGAAAAAGTACGGGATCCGATGGCTGTGACAGGAAGTAAAGCGCCATTGCCCACAATGATAGATGAAGGTGTAGATAAATTGGGCGGGGAGGTCGTGGAGAGTATACCAGCGTCCGCAGACATGTGTGATCCAGCACCAGAGTCGGCGTACCACTCCGCCTGAGCCGGAGGGTTGAGTGCCATCGTGTTGAAGTTCTGCACCAAGGACTCCTGGTTCCAAGCGCCGCCGTGCGTGGGGTTCCAAGGGGCCGAGTGATACGGCGTTCCCTGGAACGTCGGTGTCGAGGGCATGCTGCCCCCGGAGCCGTAGGGGTAGCCAACGCCGGCGCCGTAGAACATGCCGCTGGGACCGCCGCCGTAGGGCCCGAGACCGCCGCTGGGTGTGCCACTGAAGGGGGCACCATACTGAGGGGCGCTGGTGGTGAACGCCGGCGGTGGGGGCGGCTGGCGGCCGTACGGCCACATCTGCAGGGTGCCAGCCCAGGGGTATGCGAAACTAGGAGGCGCACCACCCAGGCCAGGCTGAGGCGGTGTCTGCTGCTGGTGCTGGTGGCCCGGACCCTGGCCGCGCCCGCCCCTGCCGCGCCGACGGCCGCGCTGACCACCTTGCTGACCACCAGGCTGAGCGCCTTGCTGGTGGCTGGGAGGACGGGCAGGAGCAGAGGGCGCTGCGGCCCCTTGGCGTGGAGCAGCAGGCGCCGGCGGCGTGTTGGCGATGAGGGCCGGAGGCGGAGACGGTGGGCGAGCGTCGATGTCGATCTCCTCAAGTAGCAAATGTGTGCGAGCGTCGGCGAAGGACGGAAACGGGCGATGCATCTTGAGGATAGACACCATGTGGCGGAACTTGCCGTTGAGCCCGCGAAGAAGGGTGAGCACCATCTGGCGGTCACCAATAGGATCACCGAACTCGGCAAGAGATGCAGCCATGGTCTCCAGTTTGCGGCAGTAGTCGGTGACCGTCATGGAGTCTTGACGGAGGTTGCGGAATTGCGTCTCCAGGAGGAGGGCACGTGACTCCTTCTGGCCAAGGAATTCATCCTCGAGATAGCACCACGCCTCACGCGCGCGGCGTTGCCGGATCATGAGCGACTGTTGAAGATCGCTGGAGACGGTGCCGAAGATCCAAGACAGCACGACGCAGTCCACCTGGACCCATACGGGGCGGTCAGGGAGGGCTTCGTCGTCGAGGACGTGCGGTGTCAGGGCATACTTGCCGAGCACAGTGAGAAACATGCCGCGCCACTTGGTGTACGTGCCGGTGGCCTTGTCGAGGATGATAGGGATCAGCGCTTTGACGTTGACGACGGCAGTGGCCTGCGCCCAGACAGCCTCATGGCTGGCCTCGTACTTCTCCAGGGCGTCGGCGCGGAGGCGTGCCTCCTCGGCACGGCGCGCAGCTTCGGCGCGTTCCTCGGCGGCGCGTTCCTCGGCGAGGCGGCGAGCTGCGGCTTCTTTGGCCGCCGCTGCGGCAGTTTCGGAGTCATCTCCCGCCATGGAGACGGCGGGGCGGCCGCGCACGTGAGGCGAGGCGCGAGGCGGCGCAACGAGGGTGGATCAGCGACCGGACCAGGGGTCGGGGCGATCGAGGACGCGGCGAGCAGGTCGGCGACGTTCCGGGCGTGGTGAACGGCGGCCAGGGAACGGCGAGCTGCTCGGCGGCGCGTGCGAGTCAGGGTTGCGGAAGCGGAATTAGCGGATCGTAACCGCTCTTTGATACCATGTGAGTTGTGAATGATTGATCGTATTCAATGTATGAGTACAGGGGATTACATATAGGCAGCTAGGGTGGCGTACAAGCCTACCGCATGGGCCTAATCACATTCACTAACATGGGCCTAATTACATCATGCTAACAACACTCCATAGTGTAAGTAGAGTTCTATGAACCATTCCATCTTTTTGACTTGGGCTATGCTAGAAACTAACATTATTCCTCTTTTCCTCATGTTTTCAGTATATAGAGGATCAAAACGTCGCAAATGATCCATGGCATGGATTTGAGGAAAGGTATCTCAAGGTATGCACACTGATGTTCTTCCAAAGAGAATACTAATGCATACTAATTTCTTGTGACAGAGATATGCCCATTACTATCAAACAGTTGTTATAGCTTCCAATTTGTTGTTTGTTACGATACATGACCCTATCATAGTAATCATTAAGGAATACTTCATTGTTTTGTTGTTTTGGCAACTTTGTCATTTTATTTCTGGCGTACCTAATAGCGAATTAAAGATTCTCCTTCTATGATACTTCCACATCTGTTTTAACATAAATACTCTGTTGATGCCAGGAGGAAGTCAATAATCTTATAAATTCAACTCTCAACGAGCGGGAGAGGAATATTATTCGATTATATCATGGCATAGGAAAACAGTGCCATACATGGGAGGACATCAGCAGACAGTAAGTATTCAGTCTTCTTGTCTGGACTGACAAAGAACAATCTATCTGTGCATATAGCTATACTCATAACCAAGTCTGTTTGAAGTTGGATTGCATGCACAGTCTGCCCATACCTTAAGCACAACCATGAGAATTTGCAGGGATTTTTTTATTTGGATTTTGATGTTCTAATTCTGGCATGGAAATTATATTTTCCAGATTTGGGTTGTCGAGGGAGCGTGTGAGGCAAGTAGGACTCATTGCGATGGAGAAGCTGAAGCATGCTGCAAGGAGGAAACATTTGGATGCATTGCTTGAGGAATATTGAGTGAGATGTTTTTCATTTGAGTCGGTTCCACAAATGCAGTGGTTGTATATACTCGGAAACATAGGGTACATCATCCTTGAAAAGGCTTTACTGCCACTCACTCTGCTGATAACTATACATGTACATTTGTGACAATTAATAGGCATGCATGATTCAGATATCTTTGGCTGCACAATCATCAATGCGACCCAACAAAAAGAGAAGCTGTTTTTTCTTTCTTGGGAAGCTTCATAAATTCTGTAATATATGTAAATGCAATGTATCATTTAGCACCTTAATCAGTAGAGCAACATTTATGTCCTGGATCTGTATTCTT
Source organism: Miscanthus floridulus (assembly GCF_019320115.1). Lineage (NCBI taxonomy): Eukaryota > Viridiplantae > Streptophyta > Magnoliopsida > Poales > Poaceae > Miscanthus > Miscanthus floridulus. The sequence continues at coordinate 18,472 of NW_027096758.1, read as the reverse complement.
CTCCAGTTACACGAAAGCAAAAATGCTTACAAGATTATGGTGCCTACAAAATTTATATCTGAAATGTGCAATAAAATAAATCCCAGGATAAATTTCTGAATATCCTAAAAAACTTGGTCGACATAATGATATATGGCCGGAGTATGGTCAAGGCAATTCTGCAAGAATATGTACGTGATGCCTCATTTAGGCCTGAATATTTTCTTTCTATCCTGGTTGCAACAAATCAACCAGAAGATTTTGCATGTCTGAAATAGCAATAGTACGGGGGTATTTGCAAATACCTTTGAGAAACTTGAAATCATAGAGCTCAAGAAAAAATCTCTTAAAATTCTAGAAAACTTTTGGTCGACGAGTAGCATGAGTTCTGATCAAGGCAACTCTACAAGAATGTATGCGTGGTGCAGCAATTAAGGAAATGCTTGAAGATGATGATTGATGAGGTCAGCAACCAGAAGCAACTGGATCCTAAGGTTGGGCCTAGTCTTTTTGTAGGTTGCTCTAAAGCAAGGTTGGGCCTTGGGCCTTTGTAACCGCTAATGCCTGAGTTTGGGCTGCCGTGTCTGATAGGCCCTAAGAGCAACACCGAGAGAGTTTTGCTCCGGTAGACCTTTCAGAAAAGTTTGCACGCATCTTAAAGTAATCTAATATTAATTAAAACATTCTCTTAAATAATTAACCCATGGTCTTGTATGGGCCCAGCCCTATCCATACCAGTTCGCAACCCGACCCATGTCACTTGTTCGTTTTTTCGTCCAATCGACGGCAGGGCACAACAGCACGCCGAGAGGCGGCGGCAGCAGGGTTCGGCGGAAGCCGCGCCGCGGCAGGGCTTGCGCTTTCTGCGCGTGAGCGGCGGCCAGCCTGCTGAACGCCACGACATCTACTGCAGTGCAGCGTGCGCCACCGTCAGTCTTGGACGGACAGCGGCGGTCACATTCCGCGGGTTGGGACGGCGCCATTTCGAGCACCCTCTCGAGTCTTGACAGGGGCAGCGGCAGCCAACAAGGCTCTGCTCCATTCCTTGACACTGATAGCAATAGCTCCTGCTACTACTCTAGGAATAATGGTCTAACGAATGAATCGTAGCACTAATTCTCCACATGCTTGCCTCCAGGCTTGATCTCCTCATCATTGTCCGTGGATTAGAATTGCAATTGTCTACCTAGGTTAGGCTTGAAAGTAGGATGGTCTAAATGGTGCTGCGGGCTGCGGCTGCGCTCATCAAGCTGGCAGCCGCCAGGCAGTAGGAGCTCGTCCTGCCCTGCCGCGGCGCTGAGCTGACTTGCCTCCAGTCCACCCGCGCGCTTAACGCTCACGCCATGCCGCCGGCTCTCTGCGTGGCGCACCTGCTGCCGCCGGTTGGAGGAAGAACAAACACGCAAAACAGATCCACAGTAATCGGAGAGGGTGGACATGGCCGGACTCAGTGTGGATATGGATCGGGCCGCCGTGCCCATACAAGACCCATGGGTTAATTGATCAAGAAAGTTTTAATTAATACCAAGTTGCTTTAAGATGCGTGCAGAATTTTTACGAGGTCTACCGGAGCAAAACTCCAAGACAAAGATTCTTGGAGATGCTCTAAGACCGCCGGATATTCTGAAAAAACTTGTTTTGATGTGCTTAGCAATGATTACTGTAATCTGCAAGTCTTGAATATTTTTCTAGCTGGACCCAAACAAATGCTTGCAGCAGAATGGAATCAGAAACCTACATTTTTTATAAGGTATCTGAAGCATGGTCGACGGTTGTACAAGAAACAACTCGCCGCACGCACTTGCAGCTCCCAAGAACACACAGAACAGAGCACACTGTTTCAGGGGAAGTGGGCAAACCACATCTTGTTGAACAGATAATGGAGGATGAGAAGTGGGAGCAAGTTGTTTGGTTTTACCAAGAAGTCATCAGTCTCATAAAAGACAAAGGCTGTCAGCGCTAAACAAATGAGCCGTGTCATCAATCAATCTCATAAAATAAAGAGTAAAATGCATTGTAGGTCCATTAACTTTCGTTGGGGTGTCATATATGTCCATCAACTTTAAAACTGTATTTTTGGGTTCATTAACTTTCGTTTCGTGTCATCTAGGTCCATCAACTTTGAAACTGCATTATTGGTACATCAACTTTTAAAATGGTTCACTACAGGTCCACGCATACATGCATGCACGTCGGCTTCGGGCTCCGGTCTTTGCGTGCGTACAGCAGTGAACCATTTTAAATAAATGTGCGCGGATCACGATCACGCGCGCGTGGCGCCGGCCGACGACGCCCACCACCACCCGGTGGCGGTGGAGGAGCAGCAGGTGCCGGAGGCCGTGCACTCGCCGCGGCTGATCAAGCAGACGCGGTTCCACTCGCAGCCCATCCTGAACCTGCACCCGTCGTCGTCCAAGAACGTCGTCGACGAGGCACGGCGGGGCGACGGCAGCAGCACGCGCGACAAGCGGTTCGACCCGTTCAAGACCTTCTCCGGCCGCCTCGAGCGCCAGCTGTCCAACCTGCGCGGCCGCCCGCAGGAGCCCGTCGACGGCATATCCCCGGACTCGAAGATCTCCGAGGAGGAGACCGACCAGGTCCCCGCCGCCGACCGCTACTTCGACCAGCTCGGGCTCGACACGCTCAGGGTAAGCACTAATCAGCAAGCGCTTTTTTTCCCGTTCATTTTGATAAACAAGTAACACAAGCTTTCGTGTGTTACAGGCCACGGAGGTGCCGGTGCTGCCGAAAGACGAGAAGTGGCCATTCCTGCTGCGGTTCCCCATCAGTGCGTTCGGTATGTGCCTGGGCGTGAGCAGCCAGGCCATCCTGTGGAAGACGCTGGCGTCGGCGCCGCCGACGGCGTTCCTGCACGTGAGCCCCGTGGTGAACCACGTGCTGTGGTACGCGAGTGCGGCGCGAGTTCTACCACCCGGTCCGCGCCAACTTCTTCGCGCCGTGGATCGCGTGCCTGTTCCTGGTGCTGGGCGCGCCGCGGCTGGTGGCGGAGATGCACCACGGCGTGTGGTACGCGGTGATGGCGCCCATATTCTGCCTGGAGCTCAAGATCTACGGGCAGTGGATGTCCGGCGGGCAGCGCCGGCTGTCCAAGGTGGCCAACCCGTCCAACCACCTCTCCATCGTCGGCAACTTCGTGGGCGCTGCTGGGCGCCCACCTCTACATGTCACTGGTACGTCGTACTCCGGTTCGTCGTGACGCATCCACCACGTAGCTAGCACATTTGCGTTCGATGATGATGATGATGATATCCCTCGCATCGCAGGCGGTGCGCATCAACTTCTTCCGGGGTTTCCGCTTCTCGCTGGCGTGGTGGGCGTACACGTTCCCGATGACCGGCGCGTCCGTGGCGACCATCACGTACGCGACGGAGGTGACCAACGTGCTGACCCGGGCGCTCTCCATCGGGCTCGCGGGCATCTCCACCGTCACCGTCGCCGGGCTGCTGGTGACCACGGTGCTCCACGCCTTCGTGCTGAGGGACCTCTTCCCCAACGACGTGTCCATCGCCATCACAAGAAAGAAGCCCAAGTTCAGCAAGATCCTGGAGCATTTTCGCTCGTCCAACTCCGACATGAAGGAGCTCGTCTTCTCCCTCTCCAACTCGAAGACGGTGGCGCAGTCCGACTCCGGCGACACCAAGACCGACCCCGTCCGTGACGACCGCCAAATCCCGAGCCGAGCCGTGACCAGGAGCCGCCCGGTCGCGGTCTCATTCTCATGTATAGCTGCTACATCCCTTAGCTAGCTGTACATAGCGAATCTTTTTTGGGTTCTACTGCATTACGAAGGAGAGGTCGCCGATGAGCAAGTGTGCAAGCACGCATGCATCGATCGGCCTAAAGCTGTTGTTGCAGCAGTTGGTCGGCGTGGTTGGAATGAATGAGCAGACGGCCATCGATGGCAGCAACAACACCACCACCACCACAAGCGGACGGGATCAAGACGAGAAGAACACCGACAAGAGCACGAACGAAACCGGCGGCCAGGTTGACAAGAGCGAAGAGGAGGCGTCCACTGACGACAAGAGCACCGGCGTTCAGGCTGACAACACTGTCCAGGAGGAGGCATCCACCACTGACGATAACAACGCCGGCGGCCAGGCTAACAACAGCACCAAGGAGACACCGACAGAGTCGAAGGAGACCGTTGGCGGCGACGACGGCACGGCCAAGAACCAGAGGAGCTTCGACGACACGAATGGTAGTTTGGACGGCGCACTGCCCGTGAAAGAAGACGGGAATGTCGCTGAGAAGAGCTCCGGGTGGTGGTGGGCGTCGTCGGCCGGCGCCACGCGCGCGTGATCGTGATCCGCGCACATTTATTTAAAATGGTTCACTGTTGTACGCGCGCAAAGACCGGAGGCAGAAGCCGACGTGCATGCATGCATGTGTGGACCTGCAGTGAACCATTTTAAAAGTTTATGGACCAGTTTTAAAGTTGATGGACCTAGATGACATGAAACGAAAGTTAATGGACCAAAAAATGCGGTTTTAAAGTTGATGGACTTAGATGACACCCCAACGAAAATTAATGGACCTCCAGTACATTTTACTCTAAAATAAATCTTATTTGTTATCATTTCTTTCTTTGTCACTATTACATGGGATAGGTGAGGATGGCCGGCAATGGGGAGTTAAAATGTGACTCGGTGAGGAGCATCAAGCATCGGTAGACCATTATTAAAAAAATAAGGTGAGGTGAAGCTACCCGCAACCTGATGCAAACAGAGTACTAGACAAAGGTCATGTTCGCTTATGCTGAAATTTAGCTTATATTAATGCTTATGCTAAAATATTGTGAGAAAAAAATATTATTCCATGGCTGAAAAGTAGATAAGCGAACAGGGCTAAAACAGGCAAGGAACTGACGACCAATCTGGCGAATCCAGCGCCGAGATAGAATGGCGTAGTGGAGATAAGCTTGGCTTCGAATCTGTTCATGGTCTGTGAAAGAGAGGAGAATGGAGACTGGACAAGGGCCGAGGATCTAATAAACATGCATTTTTCCAAGCTTCTTTACATGTATGAAAACCAAATTAACACCCTATTATTGTACATGAGCCGAACGGTAACTTTCCTTCATGCATCAAACCAACGCCGTCGAGGTATAAATCCGACTCCAGAACTTTTTATTTCCAGTGCGAATGCCGTCGAGGATTCAGGCAAAAACACACGCACGGGCAGCATCAGGTCAAATAGATCGTAAAACACAAGGGGAGAAAAATACCCAAGGTGGGCCAGACCGCTATGCCGAGTTGGTCCTCGCCGTGGAGCACGGCGATGGCAGTCGGCTCCGGCAGCACCGGCGACAGTCACATACGCTTTGCTTTGGTTCTGGTCCTCCTATACATGGTGGTGCTGATGCTTGTCTCTTTTTATCTCCCTCCTGCCTTTTGTCCTTTGAGGATCAAAAGGACTGAGATTCCAACAAATCCTCCAAGGCTCCAACCAAGTAACAAAGGTTTGGACGAAAAAATATATATATAAGTTGTAACAAACTCACACCAACTCTGTTTGATTGTTTCCACTGTATTTCTCCCCCAATCTGTCACCTCAATTCCGGAGCTATGGATCTGCTGGTTCATCCTATATCTAGAATTAATTTATAAATGGATAGGATAGAAGAGCTAGTAGCAAAGAATTCATCTTTTCTTTGCTGACCTATACTATACACGAGACATGGGGCTGAATTAATAACAGTACGGCGGTCAGAAGAACTAGCTAGATAATATAGAGGGCATGGTGGTCAGAAGAATAAGAACTTGGACTTGGAGCTGCATCTGAAGGCGAGCGCGGTGCCATTGGACTAGAAGAAGTGGATCTGTCATGCCAGCCGCATCCACTGGTTGATGGCGACAGCCCCGCGACTTGCGTCCTTCGAGAAAGTTAGATATGCCCTTAAGGGCATATGCCCTCAAGCACTGTGCCATGGGATTCGCCTTGAAATAAGGCTCGAGTTATAACAGAACCGACCAATTATACGAAATTAAGTAAGAAAATCGCCCGCCAGAGCAGACGATTTAGCAAACTTAAGCCCGTATAACCCGGTAGTCCGTGAAATCACGAAGGATTTCAAACCAACTCACATACCAGCCAAGATCGTAATAAGTTTAGCGGTCACCATCACATATTACATAAAAGTTCGCATCACAGGTACATCGGAGTTTAAACATAGTTATTACAAACCGAGTTCAAATAGAAGTAGCGGAAGCCATTTTTTTTCAAAATCACACACACTCACACGGAGTTCAAGTACAGTGCCAGCTGATGATCATCTCCAATAAAAACATTAGATGAGACGTAAGGAATGACCATGCCCATGGTCCTAAGCATCACCCATCGCAGGATAAAGGCAGTTGATACAGTAGCCGTAATATATCTGCCCATCTACAACAAGTGGGAACAAAACCCTGAGTACGAGAAGGTACTCAGCTAGACTTACCCGACATAATCGAAAATAAAGTGACACCAAGGATTATGAAGGACTTTATAGTAGGGTAGCTGACTCATTTGCAAAAAGGCATTTTTAGCATTTCAAGAACCTTTCCAAAAGCATTATTGTCAAGTTAATTATTATTAACCTGTCGACTACATTTGCACCTATACTAGAGCAAGCATGTGATTAAGCAAATAATGATAACCAATGATCATTAACAACTTCCATAATGTCATATCCATTATAACTGTCCAAGTGTTCCATCAACATTACTACGATGAAGTAACTCAAGTCAAGTGTTCACTATCCAGTGAACGATGACGATTCAAATCGATTATTAACCAGCTGGTAATTTATTCCTTACACAAACCTCACTCACCCGCTAAAGTGAGGTATCGGTCACCGAGTCAACTATCCAGGAAAAATCTCGAGTTTGCCAGGAACCACATGTACCCGGGGGCCGACCGACTGCCTTTCGGTCTTATCATCGCGCCCCCGTGTCCTACCACACCTGCTCCGGTACAGTGCGCTGCGGGCAATCCACTCGGCCCGAATAATCTCCCAGTTTCGCGGTCGAAAGGTACGTTATTCGGCCAGCTAAATATAAGGCATGCGTTCAACATGACCCGAGGCCCAACAACGGTCGGTCCTTAATCGACACAGACGGAAAGCACTACAGTCTAAAACCCTGTAAGTCTCCGTCCGATCTCAACTTCAAATTAACACTTAGTTATACCATGACTACATAGTTATCCGAGCAGATCCAGGTAACCACCTATAGCTCGCAGGTGACAGAAAATCACCCGACTTCTACCGGTCTAAGCCAGCTAAGCATTGACTCGACTGCGGATACCAGAGTAACAAGGATATAGTATAACAAAGGTAAACACGGTATAATGCAGCAACGATTGCAAACAACTCCTGAACGTAATGCATCAATTAAAGTAAAGCATTAATTAATAATCGCAAAGCGGGGAGAAAAATGCTCCGGGGCTTGCCTCTCTCGAAGGAGCTCGGGCGGTGATCGGGGCACTCTGGAAGTTCCTCAACGTCCTCGTCGTCTGCTTCGGTCACTTCTTGCGGCTGCACCTCGAGCTGCTCCTCGGGCTCCTCAGGTACGACGACTGGGCTCTCGGTTTGCGATCCTATATGATGCAGGTGCGTAAGTGCTTATGCAAAAGGTGCATCGGATGAAATGAACACAATGAATATGCTTGCATGCAAGGTAGATGAGCATGATTCGCTTTAATGGGGAGAGTATAATACAAATCTCATACAAGGTAGTCAACATCATCCAAGAACATGTACTACAAGCACATACATGTCATCTACTGCATTCTCTTCTACTACTAATATGCTAAGTCAACACATCTCATTAAATGCTTCAAAGATACACCAAAGCTTCACTAATTTCTTAATCATGCATAAAGCAACATTTGATTAAACCCTAATTAATAATAGGTTTGAATAGCAACATCTATTTTTATGGCATAGAAAAATCTTAGAAAATTACCATAGCACATTACTACCCTAAGTAGTCTACCATCAAATTTTTATGGCATTTGGATAAGTGGAATAGCCTACACAAAAAGACAAGCTTGGACCTAAATATGAGCATGAAAATACTTTGTATTATGAAAAGTGTCAAACAACAGATTTAGTATTTTTCCTAGGTTCTAAATAGTAAATAATCACTGTACAAAAATTATCACATGCATGTTTTATACAAATTTTGCTCTCTAGCAAAATAACAAAAATCAGCCATTAAAGGCACTTGAACTACACCTCATAATTTTTCTACAGGACATGCATGGCATATATTTTTCCTAGAAAGTACATTACACAAGAAGAGTAACAAACTTGGAATCATATTTTTCTGATCTTTCTATGATTTATTATGCCTTTCTCAAGAAAACAGCAATTTCAATGATTAAATAAAACTCCACAGAAAAGTGTCACCAAACTGACATGCAATATTTTTAAACCCTAGATCTAGTCATGAGGATCACAACAAAATTTATTTCACCATTTTTGGAGCAATATAACTCGAGATACACATTTTACAAGCTTTGAAATCATTTTAGAAATCCTTTTCTTTAAAAACTGTAATTCCACCGACCCAAAACTGCTAGGTACACCCGGTGTAGTGCACCCAGAGGTGCTACCACGCGGGACCCGTGGCCAAGCCGGGCCCACGCGTCAGCCGGAGCCGAAGCAGGGGCCGTCGCTGACCGGCCGGCTTTCGCCGACGGTGAGCTAGCCGGCGGTGTGGTCACCACCAGCGGCTCACCCGCGACGAGGCGAACGCGGTGCACCAAGAGAAGGCACTAGAGGAGCTCAGAAGTGAGCTTGACGATGCGCATGGCGGAGCGGTGGCGCGGCTCATCGGCGGTATGCCGACTCCGGCCACGGCAAGGCACGGGGAGGCACGCCCGAGTTTCGCGAGGGCAAGGCGGTGCTCACGCGCGCGAAAGGAAGGAGGGAGAGGAAGCGGAGCGGGGCTGTCCGCGTAGAGCCAAGCTCCGGCGAGGAAGAGCTTACTCCGGCGAGGAATTTCTGGCCGGTGAAGGCTTACCACGGCGAATCAACGTGAGCACTGGGTGCGCGAGGTGGAGGCGGAGCTGCTAGCGAGATGGAGCGGCCTACGGCGAGTAGTGGTGGCCGGGCGAGCCGATTCCGGCGAGGCAGCGCGGCGGTGGCGGAGGCGAGCGTGCGCTGCTGTCGTTGCTACTACTGACCGAGCGAGGAAGCAACTAAGATGGATGAGGGGGAGGCAGACGCGGCACAGCGGGTGTAGGCGCGACAGGAGGGGTGCGGGGCGTGCTCGCCGGCGCATGGCCGCCACGCGGCGTGCGCGCTCTGGCGCGGTCGGGCGAGTGCGCGGCGAACGGGCGTGGCTCGGCGCTGAGGCAGGCCGGGCGAGGTGCGGGGCAGGCCGGGCCGGCTTGCGGACTGGGCCGGGAAGCGAGGCGGCGGCCCGTTAAATGAGATAAGCATTTTCCAATTCCATTTTCAATGAATTTTCAAATATCAGTTTTCAAGTACCATTTTGAGCAAGAAAATGACTTCTTTTGAAAATGGCCCAAAAATAAAAGTTGCTTAGAATTTAATCCTCTACAACTTTGCTTTAGGGACCAACTAAAAATTTTGCATAGATTTTGAATTGGGAAGAAAAAGCTAAATAGGGAGGATTTTTGACCATTTTCAATAATAATTTCAAAAGCATATTTTGTCAAAAGTTTGAATACAAACTTTGCTCCAAAAATTATGCTAAATAATTCTAGATGATTTACAATTATAGCCAAACATGTTTTATTAGCCTAGCAAGCATAATTAGGGCAAAAATAACTCTAAACAAGTGTATGCAACATTCATGTTTCACGAGCATGTTTCATATGTTTCAAAGCATTGTTTCAGTTATTATTTACATGATTAGGCATGTATGATTAGGATGCTTGATGATGCATAATATGCATGATTTGCAGTGCCTAAATGCTTGCATAACACCGGGGTGTTACACGAGTGCCCAGATAGCTACGTCCCAACCTCGCCACACACTGGTACCGTGCAAATAGGGTATGTTTCTCCTACATGAAGAAGTTGCGCGGCATAGGCGCCTCTGGGTCCTCCCGCGCGGGCATCCTCTTTTGCGGCAGGGCATGCACAGAGGTGTTGTTTCTGCTGGAAGTGACGGCAATCGATTGCGGCAGGGCATGGAGGGAGGTGCTGTTGCTGCTGCTGGAAGTGAGGATAATTTATTGCGGCGGGGCAGAGAGGTGCCAATTAATATAGTTGCATGCGTGATAGACGGATGTATTTTGGTACCTAGGAATTGGCTTCTCACGCCTGGTATCCTACGTGACACTCTTACGTAACTTAAAAATATGTGTAAGAATCAAGAGCTAGTTTTTCTCTCTTCTATTAAAATATGAGAAAAAGGCTTAGAGTTAGCTTAACACCCAAGCCCGTCATCGGCCAATGGCGTCGAGCGAAACGTCACCGATGCATCGTGTGTCGTTGTCACGCGACAGGGACGACTAGCATCCGTGATAGCCTCGCGACTGGCTTGGCGTCACGTCTGACGTTAGCTGGAGTGGCAGCCATAGTGAACTTTACATGGTACATCTAGTATAATACTAAGATTGTTTATCACGCAGACGGCTAGACCGGATGGGACGAACCCGCGCGCACAGAGCGTGCCCTAGACAAATAAGGCGATGTCAAATGGCCAACTCGAAACTGCTCGTCTTCAACCTCCGTCGGGAGCACTCTTGCCCCTCCAACCTGTTTGGCTAAAATTTTTATGGGGGCTGAGGGTGGGGTGGGGGGCTTGAGCCCCCGAGCCTCGGCGGCCAACGCTCCGAAACACCGATGGTTCGCCGAGAATGACATCGTCAAAGCAAAGTCTCGAGTTGTGCTCTGCTATAAGCAACGATAGCCTTGGACACGAACTGATTTTTTTTAAACAATATATGCAACGTAAATCCTTGTTTCTCTGTAATATTAACTAGTAGTTGGCAGGAAGAAATGCATTATTGTTGATTGATTCCATATATGCATTCTGACAACCGTCTAATTAACTATGATAGTGTCTGTTCTTTACTTCTTAGTCTTGCAATGTAAGTACAATTGCAAGTTTTTTGTGCAGTGACTGTTGATTTTCACAACTACGGATGCTTGGCTATATCTGGAGGAAACAATGGTGCTAACATAAGAGGAAAATAATATTGAAGCTCAATATTAACTGAATAACCATTATCAAAAAAAAAAATTAACTGAATGACTAGCTAGGAAGTACATAGCGACCTCATCAGAACGACGTGTCATATATGCAATCTCTACAGTCAGACAGCAAGGCTGAAGAGATGAAGGATGAGTATCGAAAACCACTGATTTACAGGACAGGGCAACAACAGTTTGTGTCCATGGTAGGTAGAACACCCTACTCCGGCCTAGTCCTAGCTACCGTACGTCATGGCCGGGCTCATAGCTCATTGTTGCTTTTGGTAGCGCGTAGACGAGGCTAGAAGCGCTTGCTATCTGCTCTAGCTTTCTCACGGAATCATTGTGGCCGGCCACTGTACGCGAAGAATGTCTTGCCCGTAACGACCGGAAGCATATGCATGGTACACTCTTTACTGTATTATAGTCGTGCTTTTGCGGCTTCAGTTTCCCTTGGTTATTTATTTTGGTTTCAAGCACATCACGCTCGCAAAATACTAGTGCCAAGTCCCGCTCGCCGCTCGCCGCTCGTGTCGCGGGTGGTTGACTGGTCGAGCGCAGAGTCTCCGACCAAGAGTCGCGAGCGCCGTGGTGGCAGCGTGCGGCGGCCGCGACCGGTGGGCGCGCCGTAGCCACTAGCCAGCCGGCCAATTGCGGATCTAAGATTTTAAACAGGGGGTACAGGCCATCTCCGCCGGCCGCCTTCCTCCCTCTCTACCGTAGTTCACCGATCATCGCGCGGCTTTAGTTCATTGCACCCGTCCGACTGCTTCTATCCCTCTGCGACGGTACCTTGAGCCAGGAGCGACGACTAATTGGCCACTGCCTCCCTTCCTCTCCATACTGCTCGGTCCGCATCCTCCCTCGACGATGGCATCCAGTGATCAGACGAGATCGGGCATGGGCAGCGCCGCCCACCTCTGTTGACGCTGGTGGTGCCGTCACGCGGCCTCATGTTGGTCCCCACCGAGCCAAGGGCACCCACAAAGCGCGGCCCGTGCTAGTGGTGCTCGCACGGTGCTACTCAGCGCATGCTCCCACTCCGGGGCCGGAATCAACCGGTCCTAGCCTCCCCTCTTATATTGCAAATGTATATTTTAATTATTTCAGATGTTATCAGAGGTAAGTGTTTCGTATGAATGTTGCAAAAGTAGATCGAGATGTTGCAAGTGTTGCATGTGTTTTAGAGGAATGTTGCAAGTGTTTCATAGGCATGTTGCAAGCATTTTTTTAAAATGTTTTATCAGTTTGAGATGTTTTTTATCTAGATGTTGCACATGTTTCACACATATGTTGCAAGGGTATGTTTGAAATGTTTCAGTTGTTTTAGTCTTATACTGTATTAAGTATTGTCATGTTACAAGTGTTTTATCTTAACGTCGCATACGTTTCACACATATATTGTAACTATATGTTTAAAATATTTGATCTGCTTTAAACTTACGTTGTGTTAAGTGTTTTATATTGCAAGTGATCGCCGATTAAAATTTCCTTTATGCATGCGCCATGGTGTCACCTAAGCGCCTAGGTGCCGGGCCTGCAGGTCGGCGTCGTCGATCGCCGCATTTGGAGGACGAAACGAACGTGACCGACTCGTGACTTGGGACGTGGCGTGCACACGCCTCTGCATTCGCACCCGCACCCGCACCCGCACCCGCACGGACGCATTCTGTATCCTGCACTGTATGGCTGTATATATGAAGGGGCTCTTGTGTTCTTGTCCCTACTTTGACGTGAAATTGTGATTTTGCCCTCGTTTTTCTAACTTTGTGATTTTGCCCTTAACTGTAGCAAAGTCAACGCGATTTTGCCCCTGGTCAACGGTAAAAACAGGGGCAAATTCGCGTTGACCAGGGGCAAAAACGCGTTGACTTTGCTACAGTTAAGGGCAAAATCACAAAGTTAGAAAAGCGAGGGCAAAATCACAATTACACATGTGTGTAAGGGGCAAGAACACCATTTTCCCATATATGAATATATCCTCTCAAGACTCAAGGTATTAGCATGATTCTGAAAACAATATATTAGCATGGTTCGGTAATCTGAAAAAAAAAACTTCATTACAAAGGAGCATCTAGCTGATTGTATTTCATAGCATGGTTCCGATATCTTGGGGGAAAAATACACAATAGACTAGCTGCTAGTTGATGGTTTATTTACCAACATATTAGCATGGCTTAGTAATCTGAATAAAAAAACTGCAATACAGAGGAGCATCTACCTGATGTTATTTAGGAAAAACATGTCAGTGCAGCTGTACGTTCGTAGTTCACTATAGAATTGCTTCAGTTAATTGAAAAGAACTACAATTAGTGCCTGTCAAGCTGAATCTAACACAAAGTAAAAGAGTCTGTCAACATAGACTAAAACAAAAACCTTGAAGATTAAAACTAACTATGAAACAAATTTACATGGCCAAAAATTTAGATACTGAATAGAGGCCAATGTTCCATGGATGACACATTTATATACCGAATGGTAGCCAATGTTCCGATTTAAGTAGCTTTTCGATGGTTTCATAAGCCGTTGTTGCCTTGCAGTGGCCCGCGGGAGTGGTGAATATGAAATTTAATAATGTAGGGCATCTTAGGGCTCAACTTGTTTATGATATACCTGTTTTGCAAGCAAGGTAATATGTTGGACAAAGTATAGGGAATGGTCACATCTGCTGATTGGCCAGTTCGCTTCTTTTATAATCCGTACTTTTTAGTTTATTTTTTCAGCCGGAACAATGTTTTTCTCTCACAATAAATCAGCCGGAACAGTGTTTCGGCTTATTTTTTCAGCGAAGCGAACGGGACCATTGTGTACAGATTGCTTATTTACCTACTAAGCAAAATCACACTGCCTCTGTCCACTGCCCACATGGCCTCTTAGCAATGTGGTGTCCTACCAACACCGTTCTCCTCCTGCTCTGCGGTAATGGTCTGCAGCAAGCCAGCAACAAGCAGGATACGATATTGCCTTGTTAGAAGCATCACATACCAAAACCATGCATTTCCTAGCAAAGTTAATAAGGTAGGGAAAAAGACAGTCCCTGAATTCAAATACATGACAGGAAAATGACGGCCCAAAAATTGGTACACACATTGTTTTATTCTGGCTTTTTTCTATATCACATAAGATGAAAAATACATTTCGAACCTAGCGTTGCCTACAGAATTTAACCCACAGTAGTGATCAATCGAGGCGTGAGACTAACATCTGGGACCTAGCAAAATCAAACGCACTCACATGAATGGAATCGACGATTGTAGGGACCAATCGAGGTGTAAAACCAACATTTAGGACCAAGCGAAATCAGATGGACTCACATGAATGGAATCGACGATCGCGACGCAGCACATATTATCTACCCCTCCCAAGCGGATTGACCGCATCAGCGCTTGAAACGGGACGAATAAGAGGATCCACATGGTACAAATGTTGGAAGAAAAAAAAGGGCAACCAACCTGAGGGATCGATGAGGCGGGCGTAGGGAGCGGGGTACCGCCATTGGCTCCTAAGGGGTGAGGTCGCACGTGGTGGTTGAGCGATCCCCCGAATGATCTTCTCGTTCCTCTCCTCCTCCCTCCTACGGGCCCGGTCAGAAATTGGCGAGCCCTAACTCGATTGGGGCCGCGATTCGGGTGCTGGTAGCAGATTGGAGGGGTTCGCGGCTAGGGTTTGTGGAGGTGGAGAGGAGGAGGAGAGGGCGAATGGGAATGCTGGCGATGGCGAACCTCGTCGAGAGAGATGGGAGCGTGGGAGGCGACTCAGAAGATGAGGCGAGGAGGCTGCTCGGGCTCGGGAGCAACGTCAGACCGCGTGGCATCCGCGGCAAGCGACGGGCGATGGGGCGTGGGCGTGGCACGCTCCACCGTCAACGCGCGTGATTAGCGGCGGTGAGCGTCTTGGGTCTTTCCTCGGGCACTGGCGTGACGAGGAGGTTGACACGCGATTCTGGCCCATGGATTTGAGCGGCAAAGAGAGGGAAGATTTGGACTAAATCTGGACAGGCCGTCTTAATGATTCTTTTTTTTTGGTATATTGGCCTCTTAGGTGGGACGTTTTCTAGATGGGTTTAGCAAAGAAAAAGATGATATATTAATAGGGTAGATAAGAAGATAGTTCCGATTAATGCAGCAAGAACACAAGTAGATAAAACACTAATCCTAAAAATTCAAGTAAAAAACATATATACCACACTAGATAAGCTAGTGGTGGATCCAGAAATAATATAAGAGGGAGGCTAAATAATATAAGACTAGAAATTTTGCTAGTGATGCACTAATAGATATAACAAAAAAACCCCATAAATAATGATATTAATTCATAGCGCTGAAGCAATAAGCAGGATATTACAAACAAAAATACCAAATAAAAAGCACCCGATAGCCAAAAATATTATATATGCCTTTATAATTTCACATCACGTTCACTGCCATTCAATTCTACATAAACTTAAAAAATATTATAGTTCTTTTAAAAAAAGACTAGCAAACATTCTTGTACGTTGTAACGGGATAAACAAAGTTACGATTACGAAGAAAAGAAGAATAGGGAATGCTCCTAGCCTCCCCCTACATCGTAATTATAATCTTTCATATAAGTTAGTCAGGAGTTTGTTGTTGACATGGTAGACCGAGAGTAGTTTGTCCATAGATGATTATGATGGATGTTATCGGTGCGAAAAGTGACCAACAAGTAAATATTTGTAGTTTTGCCGTGCGTTGTGATCGGATGTGGCCTAGCACTCAATGACACAAGATTTATACTGGTTCAGGCAACGTGCCCTACGTCCAGTTTCAGTCGGTCGATGACTTTATTCCTAAGCCCAGGTGCTCGAAGTTTGCTGTGGGGTTACAAACAAATAGGAATGAGAAGGGGGGTGTTAGAGGCCCGGTCAGACTTTGAACCGAGTGGCCTAGAGTGACGGGGGCTCTAACGTATGCTAAGTATTGGAGCGTATGCTCTATGTGTCTCTAAAGCTTGTTGAGTTGTTGTGTTCTCGAGTCATCGAGAGAGTCTTCGAGAGAGAGAGACAACATCCTCTTTTAGGAGAGAGCACATCCCCTTTTATAGTCGAAAGTGATGGCCTTACAAGTCAGAGAGAAAGAGAGAAAGTGTAAACGTGTGTTGCCTAGTCTTGTTGCTCTCTCCATTAGGTACGGGATGACTGCCAGCGCCCACAATACTGTTTATGCCCATACGCGTCTGGTAGGCTCTACCGTGTTCGCCTGGTACCGCAAATGTCGGCGCCCACAATACTGTTTGTGGTGTGATGCGTCTGGAAGGTTGTATAGTGTCCATCTGTCATGACCTGGAGGCACCATCTTGCAAGTGCGTAGGGTATGGCAGGGTATGGTTCTCGGTATTGCGGTTGACTTGAGCGCCTTACCTTATCTGCTCCGCCTGCTCCCCAGACCCAAACTGAGCGGGCGTCCCCAGTTGGTCGTTCCGAGTCGTCCCCGACCGTGTCGGTCGGGAAAGAGCAGTGAGCAGAGGTCCGGCGTATCCTTGGTCGGAGGAAGGGGTCGGGCGAGGCGGAGCCCGCGACCCAAAGGTCGGGGCTTCGACCAGATCTCCTGGCCGGAGATGCCGGTCGAGGACCGGATTGTGGTCTTGGCCTGTCATTATGTATCTGGGCCGGCCTAGGCGTGGCTGTGGTTGCGCCGCCTGCTAGGCCGAGTTTTGTAGGGAAGCGGGTCCATTGGGGACCCCGGGTTTATGAACCCGACAGATATTCTATCTCGACTTTCCATGTTGCACCCCTCAATGAGGACTGTACTGGTACATGCATATAACTTGGGAGTATATTTATTTAAACCAATCTAGAAAACTTAAACAGGATTAGGACACCTAATCTTAGACTTAGACGAGTACATCTCTTGAGTTTACCTCCATTATTAGTAGAGGAGGAAGTCGTTACATAGGGCCGTGCCTAGGTCGAATGCCAGGCCCGTGGGCCTACGAGGCACGGCCCGTGAGGCACGGCGTGCCGTGCTAGCCCGGGCCCGGGCCGGCCCGTTGGCCGTATATAGAGTCAAAGATTTGTTTCCTTGTGGATCTGCGTGTTTGGATACTGTGGTCATTGAGCACATTGGAGGGTTTTTTTTAGACGGAGCACAGTGGAGTGGAGTTGCCGTTTCAGGTTGATCGATCTGTCAGCAAGAATATACATACGCTCAGATGCGCTGCCTAACATTGTCCCCTGTCCGTTCCGAGATGCTAGGCTGTGAAATATTGCACTTTTCTTACTGACCTTGAGAGGATACAGCCATACTACAGAAATACAGAATGCGCCCGTGCGGGTGCGAATGCAGACGCGTGTGCACGCCACGTCCCAAGTCACGTTCGTTTCGTCCTCCAAATGCGGCGATCGACGACGTCGACCTGCAGGCCGGGCACCTACGCGCTTAGGTGACGCCATGGCCCATGCATGGAAGGAAATTCTTATCGGCGATCGGCACCGACCTGCCGGCGGAGTTGCGGAGGTCCGGTCCCGAGGGCAAATTGAAACTGGGGTGCGGCAGCGACGATTGGGACCGATGGAATGGAATACGAGGGGAGGCGTTTTGCTGCATCTGCATATACGGTGAGCCGGTGGCCGATGGTGCCGGATGCAAAAGCAATTCCGTTGCGACACGAGGAGGACGGAAGCTGTCCGACCGGCCGTCATCGGGGTTATCGGGCGGGCCGGTTCGGGAGGGTGGCCTGGATGGGAATACGACGAGCAACTACTGAGCAAGTGGCAGAAAAGAGGAGAGGTGACTTGACCTGACCGGGCCTGCTGTGCCGGCTGGAGCCAGGGGTTGGGATTGTTCAAAGTCCCGAACTAAGCCATCGTTTTTTCTTTTTACGATTTCACCGTTTTTACTGCCGGAGTCTTGTGCCAACGGTTTCCTATTTTTCAAAGTTATCGTGTTTTTTTCCACTTAAAAAATCACAAGTACAAAATATATGTGAAAAACAAAGTAAAAAAAGACAGGCCTTCGAACAATCCCTCATAAAAAGAAGGGTTCGCATATCACATGGTCGTTGCATTTCTAAATTGACACAAAACCAGCGGTTATATTTGCAATTGCTTTACATGATGGATTAAATCGTGAACTGTGATCTTAAGCAGTTTGTGTTGAGTTGATCTCACCATCGATCGCATGATCGAGTCCTAAGGGAGGCAACCCCACGCACGCGACCTGATCGGCGGTCGCAAAACTAAACTCCGGTTGCGCCCCCGTTACATAGCGCTTATAAAAAAGAAGGTTCCCTAACCCTCTCAGCAACCGATGCGAACGAGAGAGATTAGCACACCAAACCCTAAGCAACCGATCT
>NW_027096757.1:62611-80000 GCF_019320115.1 Miscanthus floridulus | reverse complement strand
AACCAAGCACAGGAGTAAAGGGAAGGCCGCCGCCTAATGTCACCTTCTCAGATCCTGTTAATGGGGTCATCGCCATCACCAACAGGTTGACCAAGGAGGCAGTCACCGCCACCAGGAGGACACCAACGACAACCGTACAACTATGGGATACACCTTTCCTGACTTTCTGCATCAGATCCTGCTCCAAGTAGGCATGGGTCCTCGCACCTAAAGCCTAACGACTTCCTCCTCTACTAATAATGGAGGTAAACTCAAGAGATGTACTCGTCTAAGTCTAAGATTAGGTGTCCTAATCCTGTTTAAGTTTTCTAGATTGGTTTAAACAAACATATAATAGTTCACAGTTTCATAATTCATACATTCACAGTTCACATCAATACATCATCATAGTTTCTTACATTCACAAAATCAAAGTCCAAAACTTGTCCGATACAGTCACATTTTCATACATTCACATAATCGAAGTCGAAATGTCCGATACATTCACAGATCACAGTTTCATACATTCACTGATTCACATAATCAAAGTCCTAAGCCAACTGACAACAGAAATAACCAAAATGAGGTATTTAGTGCAATGCTGCCTCATTAAAAACATTTCTAGGTAAAACTCAACCTTGTGAGAAACCATAGAAAGGAAAAAAGAGTGCATCCAGCTCTTAATTAACCATTGTTCAAATGATAGACAAGTCTTTCACAGTCACTGAGTCACACACACCCTTTCATAGTCACAGATCACACACACACTCAGGAGGCAAGTCTCAACCTCAGTACCTCACTAAGTACCAGGAGCACCACCAGCAAGTCCATCTTCATCAAGGTACAAGTTCTAGAATGAGTCTTCAAGTTCTTGGTTGTCAACAACATATTGTTCCCTTTTTTCTCCTAACTCCTAGTCCTTTAAGCAGGCCAGCATCTCCACAGTCTCTGGTGACAAACGCCGCCGCCGTTCCTCAATTATCCTACCTATCAAACTGAAACAAGACTCCGAAGACACAGTAGATATAGAAACTGATAGGATATCTCTAGCCATTATAGACAGGATTGGAAATGTTAGCTTGTGGTCACACCACCACAGAAGTAGGTCAAAATCATCCTCATCAGAAGTGACATTGTCACTATCTAAGTAAGCTGATAGCTCAGAAACAACAGAAGTAGATGAAGATGAAGTGACAGAGAGATGGGAAGGACCAACAACACCTGATCCACGACCAAAGATTCGTTCCCAGGCCTGCTTTTTCTTACCTGTATGATGTGATGGTTGTGCAACCCTTTGAGACCTAGCTACACCAAACTTGCTCTCATATTTGTTAAACAGTTTATACAATTCAGTTTTGACATCAATATAGTATGAACTGTACTCAGAACTAGTGTATTCACCAAGTAATTGCAGCACATTAAAGAAACCTCTCATCTTAGATCTAGGATCAAGAATGAATGCATATGAATATAACAGAAGTATGTCCTGCCAATATTTAAGGAACTTAAGCTTCATAGGTAATACAATAGCGCTCATATTATGATCTTTTTCACATGCATGCAAATGAGAAGCAATCTCTAGGATATGGTGCAGAACAAGTGGACTTGTAGGATAATAAATACAAGACAGTACAACAGTGGAGTCATAGAAGAGTTCCAGAAACTCTAGTAACTTCTCAGCAAAATACTAATGATTTGTAGTCAATAATTGTGAACCATAATGGGAATTAATGAACACAGAAAAGACATTCTTGTATGGAACCAAGTGTTTAAGCATCCGGTGAGTAGAATTCCATCTAACATTCATATCCAAGCCAAACTTTCTAGGTCTAACACCCTTAGCATTGCAGTATTCCTTGAACAATGCAATTCTTTGATTAGAGGAATTTAAGAAGTTAGTTGCAGTTCTAAAATCTTCTGTGTAAGGTGTCAACCTCTTTAATCTAGATTTTACAATGAGATCAATGATATGACAAGCACAACGTTGATGTACAAGACTGTACTTATGGTTACTAGGATCCAAAGGACCACGACCCAAGTAACAAGCAAATAGAGGTGTCAAAGTGTTCATAGCCCTAGCATTAGAAGAAGCATTGTCTAGAGTGACAGAGAAAATCTTGTCAATCAGACAATACTCCTCAACCACAGCAGCAATTCTTTCAGCAATGTTTTCACTAGAATGTTTAACATCAATCAGCCTAAGATCAATAACCCTTTTCTGTAACTCACAATCAACATTCACATAGTGAGCAACAACACTAATATAGTCGTCCTTAGCATTACCAGACCAAATGTCTGAAGTCAAAGCAACATAAGAACCAGCAGGCAACACAAAATTCTTAAGCTTATCATTGCGTTCAGCAAACAGCTTACCAAGATCTCTAGTGATGGTCTATCTAGAAACCATGGCAAACCTAGGGTTATGAGCAAGAACAATGTAATCCTCCCATGCCTGTGACTCACCTATACCTAATGGAAGGTCAAGCCTAGCATTCAACCTACACAACTCAGAGCGAGCAACTGCAGGATTGTAGTCCCAGTTATACATAGATCCATCAGGATTGTAAGAAAGCCTAGACTGAACCCTAGCAGCATGATCAACCTTTTTCCTATAAGATTTCTGATGCCTAATCAAATGGCCAGTGCCAACAGAAGATCTAGCAGATAATTTACTCTTACACATTTTACAGATAGCAGCAGTTCGAACCTTTTGACCATTCACAGTCTCATAGATCTCATCAAAATCAACCCATACACTAGATTTACGCTTACCAAGGCATGAGATACCATCTGTGCTGTTGGAGCCGACCGGTGTCCCTGTCGCCGTCTATGGGGGTATTAACCCCTATACCCTTACGACTAAGCTTGGGCCGGCCCGAATCGATGGGTTCGGTCCACCAAAAGACGACGTGCGGCCCGGCCAACCTAATCGGAGTCCCGCGCAAGGAGTCAAGGCGGATTTGACGATCAATCAAGATCCTGGTCGGTTAGAATAGGAATCCTTATCCGGTCACATATGGTAATTGTAACTGGCTAGGATTAGTTTCCAGATCTGTAACCCTGCCCCCGGACTATATAAGGCAGGCAGGGGACCCCTCTAAAAAACATCTCTCATTGACACAGCAATACAAATCAGACACAGGACGTAGATATTACGCCTTCTTGGTGACCGAACCTGGATAAAACTTCATGTCTGTCTTGCGTCACCGTCTTGTTTGTGGCTTGCGCATCTATCTGCCGATAATCTACTACCTTGGGCATATCCCTAGGTAGACTGCCGACCATATTTCGTCGACAGTGGCGCGCCAGGTAGGGGGTGTGCGTACTGCTCTCCAAGCAAACAAGATGATCATCATCTCTGGCTCCATGGCTACGCCGAACGGTCTCACGTTCACCGTTGGCCAGATCACCTGGACCACCGGCTCCGACGACTTCATCGCCATGACCCCAGAGGAGGCGTGGATTTAGTCTGCGCCGACCACTGCTTCACCTGCATCGGCTACGGCTCTGACCACGGTGGATACGGCTCCGACCACGACGGATACGGCTCCGACCATGGTGGATACGGCTCCAACCACGATGGATCTGGCTCCGACCACGGTACATCTGGCTCCGACCACGGTACATCTGGCTCCAACCACGCCTGCATCACCTTCAGCCACGCCGACAACTCATCATCCGCTTCCCTGCTACAAAGGGAAGCAGATCGACAACACCGACCTGCTCGACTCCATCGATCGGGTCGGCACCAAACTCGCTGAAACCCTAGCTCTGGTAAGTACGATTCAAAGTCAACCTAATGAGCAGGTAACCGCTCCCCACAACAGATCTACCCGACCAGCTCGGACCAGTCGTCCTGCACGACTTGGTACAGATCTCGTGGTCACATCTACTCCTGAAGGGCGCTCTGCTCGTCGCCGGCCAGCCTTTCGCGACGGGTCTTCGGCTCTCCGAGTATGAAGCCTCGATGGAGAACCACCAGGTCCAGCCCTACGGCCTGCGAAATGCTGCCTCTAGCTATGCCTACAACCTACAACGCCGCTTGGATCTGTGTTTTATGCACCGACCTCGGCCGAAGCCACGCAACTTCGTCAACATGATCCGGATTGAAGATTATCAAGAAGGATCCGTCCACACAGTCCAAGAGGGCGACTACCAGCTCCTCGTCTGTCACCGCATCTAATGCATCTGTCCACACCGAGCTTCAGTATCACGAAGATGAAGGCGTCAAGTACGATATGGATATCCCAGACCACACCTCGGGGTTCTCACAATTCCCGTCTTTCCCGCCAAGATGAGGGGATTTGATCCATGTTGTCAGCAATGACGAACCACCAGCAGTTGGTGAAACAGAACAAGAAAGGAATACACGCGAAGCATGCAATATTGACCGGTTTAATCGCCGACAAATCGAAGCCGAAGGCAGACCAGGAGGCACGACGCATAAGGGTCTAGCCACGTGACCTCAACGATGCTTTCGACAGGGTGGGGGACAAACAGGTCTTCAGGACTCCAAGTGCCAACGTAGCCGTCGCCATGGCGACAATGCAACGGCTACCCAACACCCTAGAAACCCAAGCAGTTCGCGATGAAATACAAGCCTATCTGACGGCTGCTATGGCCCTAGACCGCAGAGATTGTAAACCAAGCTCGGGCTCCATCCGTCTCAGTCGAGTCAAGCCACAGCCGCCAGCACCCAAGTCGCTCACAGCCACTCAACCAACGTGGCTCGCGCAACAACGACCCATCAGACAACCGTCAAGGTGGAAACGATGGCCATGATGGTGGCCAGGATGACAATCGCCGTCGGGACGACAACCACCGCGATGTCCGGGATGATAACCGCCGGGACAACCGCGACAATCGCCGCGATAACCACGGTCGTAGGTCTAATCTAGATGGCAATCAAGATCGCCGCGATGGCAATAACGATCTCCACCATTACCTCGATGGACGCGATCTGCGTGCTCGCATCAACCAGAGAGCAGACGATCGATCATCCCATGAAAGTTATCGCCGTATGGAATATGACACTGCCCACGGCCCGTCGGGTTTGAAGCAGTTTACTCCACACCTTCGCCAAGTCATATGGCTCAAGAATTTCAAGCTCGAGAAACTTCAGAAGTACGACGGCAAGGAAAACCCCGAATTATGGGTCATGCTCTACGAGACTGCGTGCAGATCAGCCATGGCTGACGAGCACATCATGTCTAACTATTTCCCAGTCGCTGTTGGCCATGCAGGTCACCAATGGCTGGTCAGCTTGCCGGTGAACTACTTGACTCTTGGCAGGAGCTCAAGCAAGCCTTCATCGACAACTTCATTGCTACTTGTGAACAACCAGGCAACAAATACGATCTGCAACGGATTCGAGATCGAAAAGATGAGCCACTGCGTGAGTACGTCCGGCGTTTCTCGGAGATGCGCATCAAGGTCCCATCAATCTCCGACAATGAGGCAATCGAGGCTTTCATCACTGGCCTCTGCTTCCACGACTGCCCTAAGGGACAAGCTCCTCCGCAAGAGACCTGAATCGGTCACAGCGCTCCTGGCCACCGCTAAGAAATATGCGGACGCCGACGACGCTAAGAAGATAATTATTGAAGAAGCAGCAAGGGTTCCACGCTCCGACCACCCCCCACACCGCGACGACTACCGCAGGCAACCGTGGTCGGAACGACAATTTTGACCGCCGCAACCAGCGCAACGACTCCCGCGACCACCGCGACCAACGTAATCAGCGGCGTAACCGCCATGACGATTACAGGAGCAAGCGTGCTCGGGAAGACGACGGTGAGGTCAACACCGTTAAAAAGGGTGGCGGACGTCGTAACTATGAAGACGACTACGCCAAAGCATTGAAAGGGCCCTGCCAGCTCCATCCTAAGTCAAACCATACCATGGAGAATTGCTATGTCCTCAAGTCTATCTACACGCGTCAACAGGCTCTGGATACTGTCCGACAAGCCTAACGACGTAGGGGAACAGCGCAACGAGGATAACGACGACGACGATGCAGACCCTCATCACAAGTACGTCAAGCCAACCGATCACGTGCACACCATCATCGGAGGCAAAGTGTCCATCGAGACCAAACGAGAACGCAAGCTGCTCGCCCACGCTTGCTTGAACGTGGCCAACACCGACAATCTCCTCACCGATCCGCGGCTCCCTCCGTGGTCTCACCGCGAAATCTCCTTCAGCAGAAAGGACCAATGGGCCGCAATACCTGAGCCAGGGCGTTTTCCCCTGGTCCTCGATCCTTGTATCAACAAGGTTCAGTTCGACAGAGTACTGATCGACGGCGGCAGCTCCATCGATATACTGTTCAAGAACAGTCTGCCCGCCCTGAAGATAGCTCAGGCGGACCTCAAGCCGTACGAGGCATAGTTCTGGGGTGTTCTCCCCGGACAGAGCTCTACACCTCTCGGGCAGATCACGCTACCTGTGCAGTTTGGGACCCCGGACCACTTCCGCATCGACTACGTCAACTTCGTGGTCGCCGACTTTGACGACACCTACCATGCTATTCTTGGTCGACCGTCGCTCACCAAGTTCATGGCCATACCTCATTACAGGTATCTGGTGCTCAAGATGCCTACCGAGAAAGGAGTTCTAACCCTCCGAGGCAACGTGTACGCAGCTTATACCTGCGAAGATGACAGTTTCAAAATAGCAGAGGCTCATGACCTCTCTATTCGCATGGCCGAGACCGTGCTCGACGCCAAGAAGACCTCGACCGACCACCTAGGAGATCCCGGAGCTCGAGGCTCCACGCAAGAACATCAAGTCCAAGGAGCACAAGGTGATCCAGCTGGTCGACGGTGATCCTAGCAAAACGGCCCTTATCGGGGCCAACCTAGATCCCAAATAGGAAGACGCGCTCGTCAGGTTCTTGAGGAGCAACGTGGATGTGTTCGCATGGAAACCTACTGACATGCCCGGTGTACCTCGGAACTTGATCGAGCACTCCTTGAATGTCAACGGCAAGGCCAAACCTATCAAGCAGAAGCTACGACGGTTCGCTCGCGACAAAAAGGAGGCGATTAGGGTAGAAGTTACACGGCTTTTGGCAGCCAGATTTATCAAAGAAGTGTATCATCCGGAGTGGTTAGCCAACCCGGTTCTTGTACGCAAAAAGAATAATGAATGGAGAATGTGCGTTGATTACACTGATCTCAACAAACACTGCCCTAAGGACCCCTTCGGCTTACCTCACATAGACGAGGTCGTAGATTCAACCGCCGATTGTGAGCTCCTTTCCTTTCTCGATTGCTACTCTGGTTATCACCAGATCGCTCTCAAAAAGGATGACCAGATCAAGACATCTTTTATCACAGCCCTTCGGCGCCTACTGCTACACGACCATGTCGTTCGGGCTCAAGAACGCCGGGGCTACCTACCAACGCGCTATACAAGCTTACCTCAAAGATGAGATAAAAGATGACCTCGTCGAGGCTTATGTTGATGATATAGTTGTCAAAACCAAGGAAGCTCATACCCTTGTTGACAACCTGGAACGCACCTTTGCAGCCCTTAATACATTCCAGTGGAAGTTAAACCCAAAGAAGTGCATCTTTGGTGTTCCTTCTGGCATACTACTAGGCAACGTCGTCAGTCACGACGGCATATGCCCTAACTCGGAGAAAGTCAAAGCTGTCTTGGACATGAAGCCGCCCAAAAAGGTGAAGGATGTTCAGAAGCTTACCGGATGTATGGCCGCCCTCAGCCGTTTCATATCAAGATTAGGCGAAAAAGGATTACCGTTCTTTAAACTACTCAAAGCATCCGAAAAGTTTGAGTGGTCGGAGGAAGCAGACGCTGCCTTCACATAGATGAAACAATACCTTACATCACCTCCGGTCCTCACTGCTCCAAGAGAAGACGAAACTACTCCTGCTATACATTGCGGCTACTAATCGAGTGGTCTCCACGGCCATGGTGGTCGAGCGAGACGAGCCCGGCCACGTCTACAAGGTACAGCGACCAATCTATTTCATTAGTGAGGTACTCAATGAGTCCAAGACCAGGTACCCACAGATTCAGAAGTTGATCTACGCCATACTGATAACATCCCGAAAGTTGAAACACTACTTCGACGGATATCGTGTGGTGGTCATGACTGAGTACCCTCTGTGAGACATCATTAGCAACAAGGATGCGAACGGGCGCATCGTCAAATGGGCAATGGAGCTATGCCCCTTCTCCTTGGAGTTTGCAAGCCGCACTACAATCAAGTCTCAGGCACTCGTCGATTTCATCGTCGAGTGGACAGACTTAAGCACGCCTGCCTCTCCCAGGATCCGACGAGTATTGGATGATGTACTTCGACGACTCTCTCAACATTGACGGTGCTGGAGTAGGAGTCCTTTTTATGTCACCATCCAAGGAGCAGCTCCGGTACGTCCTCAGGATTTATTTCCCAGCATCTAATAATGCCGCCGAGTACGAAGCATGCCTACATGGTTTGCGCATTGCGGTTGAGCTTGGGTTAAACGTCTCTATGTCTATGGAGACTCTACTCTGGTCATCAACCAACTCAACATGGATTGGGACACAACCAGCAAAAAGATGGATGCATACTGCAAATTGATTAGAAAGCTGGAAGGCGGGTTCTATGGCATCGAGTACATACACGTGGTCCGGGACAAGAATCAAGCAGCGGATGCACTGTCAAAGTTAGGGATCATCCCGAGCAAAA
The DNA here is from genome assembly GCF_019320115.1 of Miscanthus floridulus. NCBI lineage: Eukaryota > Viridiplantae > Streptophyta > Magnoliopsida > Poales > Poaceae > Miscanthus > Miscanthus floridulus. The sequence goes on along the minus strand of NW_027096757.1, from coordinate 71,320 downwards.
ATCCCACATGGCGTATTCGTCCAAGACCTGCTCACGCCTTCGATCGAAGAGGAAGATTCCACGGTAGACAAGCCTCCAGACCAGCAATTGGTGGCTACGGTTCCGGCAGTCAAGCACCGCCGAGCCCCCTCCGACCACTCATGAGCCCTGACTAGAGAATACCTTTCATCAAGTACCTAACAGATGGCAGCGGTTACACTGATCGGACAGAGAAACGAGCGCCTGATGCGTCGCAGTAAGCAGTACCTGCTCGTCGATGGCAAGCTATGGCGCAAGAACAGCAAAGGAGGAAATCTTGATGAAGTGTATAACCCAGGAGGATGGCGAACATCTCCTGGACCAAATCCACTCTGGCTCCTGCAGGCAACCACGCGGCCTCAAGAACGCTGGTCGGTAAGGCTTTCCGAGTAGGGTTCTATTGGCCGTCAGCAGTAGCCGACATAGAGAAGCTAGTCCGCCACTGTGAGGGTTGTCAGTTCTTTGCCAAGAGAATCCACGTACCAGCACATGAGATCCAGACAATACCAGCCTCCTGGCCCTTCGCATGCTGGGGACTAGGATATGATCGGGCCCTTCAAACCGGCTCCAGGGAAATTTACATGCGTCTTTGTGCTGATCGACAAATTTTCTAAGTGGATAGAATACATGCCTTTGGTACAGGCATCCTCAGAAAAGGCTGTCACGTTCCTCGACCAGGTCATCCATCATTTCGGCATACCCAACAGCATCATCACCTGATCTGGGTACTCAGTTCACCGGGAACGCTTTTTGGGACTTCTGCGATGAAAGGAGCATAGTAGTAAAATACGTCTCGGTGGCGCACCCTAGAGCTAATGGACAAGTCGAGCGGGCAAATGGCATGATCTTGGACGCGTTGAAGAAGAGGATGTATAGAGAAAATGACAAAGCTCCTGGAAGATGGCTCAAAGAGTTACCAGCCATGGTCTGGGGACTCAGAACTCAGCCCTAGTCGTAACACCGGCGTCTCGCCATACTTTATGGTTTACGGCGCTGAGGCAGTCCTCCCTGCAGATATAGCTTTCAGATCAGCACGGGTAGAGAACTTCGACGAAGGCAAGGCCAATGAAGTATGGGAGCTAGAAGTGAATAGCGCAGAAGAGAAGCGGCTCGATTCTTGTATACGTACGGCCAAATACCTTGCTGTTTTGCGCAGGTACTACAACAAGAACGTTAAAGAGCGGTTCTTTGTGGTCGGGGACCTGGTCCTGAAGTGGAAGACGAACCAGGCTAGTGTCCATAAACTCGCAACCCCATGGGAGGGGCCCTTCATGATCAAGGAAGGTCACACGACCAACGTCTTACAGGTTAGCTCACCTGGACGGTATGGACGTACCAAACTCGTGGCACATCGATAAGCTTAGACGTTTCTATGCTTAACTACTGAGATATGTACCCCTCTTGTACTTTTGATTTACTTCAATAAAGCTATTATGATTTCTCCGACCACTCTAATGTGTCACTTCGAATTTTATGGTTATTCTAACTTAGCCAGTAAAAGCCGACCACCACTCCTCTACGGTTTTTGGAGCAGGACCTGTCTCTGGTTCCTCCCAACACGTGCATGGGATCCGCTTCTCTACGTTACGGGTGATCGGCAGGTCCCCCTTGGTTTGACTTGTCCGCGTCTGCGTGTGCACAGGTCACGCACCTCACACTCAGACCACATGGCAAACTAGGGCCGCACAAACTTTTCGGGATGATGTGTCGAGCAAAATGGTACAACTAAACAGAACGTTATCATGTTCTCACTTAGTTACACCAACATAAGTTTCAAGCTTAAATATGTTTTATACAAAGCAAACAAGCTTATAATGATATACAGTTACGTTATTACAAGCTTGCCTGAAGAGGCCCAAGTTTACAATAACATAACTATGTCCTCCTTCTATAGCTCTAAGCCTATTACATTGGCTGGTCGGGGCGCGCGGCAACTACTGCTCGCTGCTTCTGATATCCTACTCGAGTCTCGGGGACTCTTGTGCTAGTCGAGCTGAAGGAGATGGCCCCGTCGATGCCTGGCTGGTCGAGACCGCAGGCATTCATCGGTTGGCTTGCAACTGATGGCCTTTCTAGTTGACTTATCGATGGCGTACCCTGTACAGGTGCTGTCCCACCTCCACACAGGTTAATGTCGCCAATTATCTTTGATGACAGGTCCAGCTGGGCCATCTGAAGCTCCTCCGCCTTGTCTAGGTCTACCTCCTTCAGGTATCCCACCTCCAGGCACTTGAGATTGATCAGGGGGTAGTGGGCACGCACCATGCTTAGCACATGGGCACCCGTGTACTCACCCGCCTCCTTCACGAACTCTTGGAACCATCCCTATGCTTGTCTGCATCTCTCGACCAGTCCAAGCTAGGGTGACCTTGGCTCTTCCTCTATGAGCGCCGGGTCGATAAGGTCGAGGACGGGCAAAATTCTAGTTGCCACTTCCTGGCACCGATTCTTCCATGTGTCCTGATCCTCGGTGGCCTCGAGTCATCGTGCTTTCCAGCCGTCATGCTCTTTCATCATGACTTCTAGATGCCTCTTGGCATTGACTTTTAAAATTGCACACCGTACAAGACATCAAATGTAACATCACGACAAGATAAGGCGGGCAACAGAATGAGAAAGGTGGTCTAGAATACTTACTCTTCAGTTCCTCCTTCATTTTGGTGGTGTGGTCCTAGAGTTGAGACTGGTTGCGCGCCAGTTTCTCGTTGTCCTCCTTCAGGCGACCACACTCTATGGTCACGCGGCTATTCTCCTCTTGGAGGTGGGTTACCTCAGCTTCTAAGCCTGCATTATAGCTGTCACTACCAATAACGCAACAACACGTGTCATACACTTGCTGTGATAAAATGACAACTTACTTGTTTTTTCCCGCTCTTTGTTATTGAGCTAGCCGACCAGGTTCTGGTTCTGTGCCTCTCGCTCTGTCCTCTCCTGGTCGGCGGCTTCAAGTTGGCAGTGCAAGCATTCTACCTCGGCCGCCAGTTCTCTATTGTTCGCCGTGATTCCCTGAATCTGGTCGAAGCACCTCTTTCGGTACTTTACGGTATTCATCAAGTCCTGCATATAAATAAGCTAAGTCAGACAGTTCGACTACATAATAGGGTCAAGCGGTCAAGCCAAACATACCTGGACTTCTATCACCAGACGCTTTGCCGCTCATTCAACTTTTAGGGTCTCTTCGACCTCTAGGATTTCTTCATGCATAACCCACTCGTCGTTCCGCCAGCACGACACATATACATGTTGTTGTTTGTCTTGGGGACGGCCTAGGATCTCTTCGACTTCATCCTCTTCGGCCTCTTGTTCAGGGGGCGGCGCTGGTCTGGAGTCTGTAGTCTCTGCGACCACTATGGCTTTCCCACAAGCCGTAGCATCGGTAAGCGTGCTCTGTGCCAACTCCGGTTGCCGCTCCTCGGCTTGGTCTAGTTCCCTTGGCGCCAAGGTATCCGCCTCGGTAGGGTTAGTGCTTAGAGCACTTGTACTTTGCTCAGCTGTCTTCTCAACCAGCTGCTCGGGGACTGTCATCTGGGCGCTCGTCTGCTGAGGTTCCGGTGGAATTTCTTCTACAGGTTCCTACACAGCCGGCTGCTGAGCAGTTCTTTCCTGCCAGTACTAGCGAAGCTGTGCCACACCTGGCTAGTTGGTCGAGATTTTTGGTGGACGCCGACCTAATATACCAGAGAAAAGTTCATAGTATTCAATACAAATTATAAGCTTACATCAAAGTTACAGATACTTACAGCTTGGAAGCACGGAATGACGTGGCGAAGGTGCGTCTCTTCGACCGCGCCTTCTCCACGTGCTCGGCGGGTTCCATCAGGTCTTTTTCCACCACCGGTACTGGCGCCGGGGTTTGGTGCTCGACACTTCCCCCGCTTGTCCTCTGCGTTGCAGTGGTCGGTGATGCGATCACTGCTGGCACAGAGGAGCCACCCTGCTCTGTCGACCCCATTTGCCTCCTCCTCTTTCGAGGGACGAGTCAGAAGATGTCCACATCCTCTGTTTCATCGTCTAAAAGGGGGAAGATGGCCTGGCAACATTTGTTGGCAGCCGGTCGCTTGCCAGCAGCCCTGGCCGTTGCATCCTCCCCAACCCCGAGTACTGCCCAGTCGACGTCTTCGGTCCTGGCACTGGTCTAGGCGGTTGAGCCAGCAATTTGCGGCCAATCCACACCAGGGGGCGGAGACACGAACACTGCTGCCCGGTCACAACCATTACTCTAGGAAACATAAAGGAGACAACAGTCAATTTTTTGTTACAACATAATTCTACAGGTACAAGGAAGCATCATTTACCTTTGGGGGAGGTCGGGGCAGCTTGAAGGCGTGCTCGATGTCATTTAACCTGACATAATTGGGATCGGCTAGGTTGAATAGCTCCCCAATCCTGGCCTTGACTTCTATCTTGTCGAGCGCCTCTTTTCTAGTCCTCGTTGGATCTGCGCTCCCCTAGTACTCGAAGCCAGGATGCATCCTCTTCTGGTAGGGCTGGATCCTTCGGCTGATGAAGTTCCCGACCATGTTTGGACCATCCAGCTTTCCCCACAGGATCATCCCGAGCAGTTCTGCGATCTGCTCCAAGTGCTCAGGCTTCTCCGACCAGCTGTTCTTCTTCTCTGGAATCAACCCCACGTCGCACAGGGTGATCGTGTTTGGCTCTTCGCGGATGTAGAACCACTTCTTGTACCATTCGTCCAGTGAGGTGTTCTAGGGGCAGTGCAGGTACTGGGCCTTCATACCGTCACGCAGATTGAAGGTATACGCCTCTGGCTATCTTCGAGCCACCGCTCCCTTTCTTCCACAGATAGAACAGATGGTGAAAGAGGTCGAAAGTGGGGCTAGAAGCCACCATAAGCTTCGCAAAGATGGATGAAGGTGGAGACAAGAAGAATCGAGTTGGGATGCAGATTGCAAATCCCAATCTCATAATACAAGCAGAGCCCCTGAAGGAAAGGGTGCACTGGAACCCCAAAACCCCGCTTGAAGAAATCCTCGAAAACCACAATCTCACCTGGTTGTGGATCGGGGAAGCTTTCTCCTTCCGGCGCACGCCATCCCGCGAGTGCCTTGTTGTGGAGCACTCCCATGGCGACGAGGTCTTCGATGGTCTGCTCATTGCTCCTTGACTTCCACCACTCCTTCGCCATGACTCCGCCTTTCTTCTGGGCGTCTCTCTTCGCCATTAATCTGGCCTTGCTAAGGGGGTGGATGCGGTGGAGGGGGGATTGGTGATTTTCGGAGGAATAGGGTTCGGCAAGAGGAAGAAGAAGGTTGCGACGATGAATGACAATGGGGATCGGTAAAAAGTAACTTACCAGTTCTATATTATAAATAACCAAGAGCTCCGTCGTTTCGTCCGCCCGAGATTCTTGGGAGACATGCGCACGCACCGCAGATGGTTGTTTTCACAACCTCGAGATCTACGCCAATAAACGCGCCTCTTCGTTGATAATGTCAGAGGGCCCACACTGACGCACCTCCATACAGGTGCCAAGCGACTGTTTGCCAGAAAGAGTAAGAAGGAAGAGTGATGTGTTATATCCGTCTACTTTTTTGACCAGATGTGGCAGATTAGACTTGACAGAGTAAGGAGATAAATAAATACACCAAATAATAATACAAGCGGCGTTCGTTTTTTTCGCTGCATGTCCTGTGCTCAATGATGGACCAGACCACTGCCGTGCTCAGGGACCGCCCAGACCACTACCGTGCTTGGGGACTGCTCCGATCACTGCCGTGCTCGGGGACTGCTATGACCACTGCCGTGTTCGGGGACTGCTCCGGCTACTAATGTGCTCGGGGACTGTCCCGACCACTGCTCGGAGATCGCTTTCCTCGGCTACATGTGATTTGTACTCACATACAATTGAGAGACATTTATTTAGACCTTGCTATATGGCTCATACTTTGCCTTCCAGCAAGCTCGGGGACTACATCGGTACGATGCACCTGCCGATGCATCTCGTATCGCCTGCACGACGATTGGATTCTTAACTTCAATGGAAATTCTTTTTTAGACCCTGGCACCACGTGCCTGCGTCACCTACTACCAGGCTCAGGGACTAAGTGGGCACACTTCACCTTGCGGTGAATGTGTTTGTTTAATCGACCCTTATGCTTTGACTGATTGTAAGGATTACTATCGTGCTCGGGGACTGTCCCGACCACTACTCGGAGATCGTTCTTCTTGGCTACATGTGATTTGTACTCACATACAGTTGAGAGACATTTATTTAGACCTTGCTACAAGGCTCATACTATGCTTTCCAGCAAGCTCGGGGACTACATCGGTACGATGCACCTACCGGTGCATCTCGTATTGCTTGTACGACAATTGGGTTCTCGACTTAACTAGGAATTCTTTTCAGACCCTGGCACCATGTGCCTATGTCACCTACTACCAGACTTGAGGACTAAGTGGGCACACTTCACCTTGCGGTGAATGTGTTTGTTTTTCGACCCCTACGCCTCTGATGATCAAGGACGCTATGCTTCAAGACGCACTTACATTTCTGTTTAGAAATACAAGTGGGCACACTTTCTAGGACGAAAATCTTTTTCTTTTTTCTTAGGAGCACCATACATTCTTCAGACAACCTACTTCTCCGGCGACAACGGTGGTCAGAGATGTCAAGGACTCAAGCCTTACTTGTTGGAGAAGGTTAAAATGGCGTGTCGCAGCATAATACATGGTGCTCGGGGACTAGCTATGGGGGTATTAACCCCTATACCCTTATGGCTAAGCTTGGGCCAGCCCGGATCGGTGGGTTCGGTCCACCAAAATGACGTGCGGCTCGGCCAACCTGATCGGAGTCCCGCGCAAGGAGTCAAGGCGGATTTGGCGATCAATCAAGATCCTGGTCGGTTAGAATAGGAATCCTTATCCGATCACATATGGCAATTGTAACTGGCTAGGATTAGTTTCCAGATCTGTAACCCTACCCCCGGGACTATATAAGGCGGGCAGGGGACCCCTCTAAAAACATCTCTCATTGACATACAGCAATACAAATCAGACGCAGGACGTAGGTATTACGCCTTCTTGGCGGCCGAACCTGGATAAAACTTCGTGTCTGTCTTGCGTCATCGTCTTGTTTGTGGCTTGCGCATCTGTCTACCAATAATCTACTACCTTGGGCATACCCCTAGGTAGACTACCGACCATATTTCGTCGACACCGTCCCCGATGGTGCCGGCTCTGCTCCTCCACCACCGTCGCCACCGTCTAGATCGATAGGAGTAGAGCCACTACTGACATCGATACCCAACAATGCAGCAGCGTCGTCACGGATGTCATCGTCCTCTTGGAGCAGCCCTGCCGCGATTAGGTCATCGTTTCCAGTGAGTGGATAGATGACATCATCATCATCCGCCATGGCGACCTTAACCACGGATAGCTTATCTCCAGCACCGTTCCTCAACGGTGCGCGCCCCGCCGTGCCCGGTCTATGCCATAGGAAGAGGACGACGAGGCATCGGCAACCGACCTGCACGAAGGAGAAAAACAGAGTCAGAGAGATAGAGCCATAGAGGTATAGATCCAGAGTCAGTGGAAGAGACACAAGAAGTGGAGAAGACAGATCTAGGGTTAGGGTTAGGGTTAGGGTTAGGGTTAGGGTTAAGATTAGTGGAGTACCTGCGCAACCGGAGCCTGGTGCCGGAGACGATGAGGGCCACCCAGAGGAGAGAGACCGATTAGAAACGATGGCGAACAACGGAGGAGGGATGGACGGGAACACGGTCATGAACTAACATAGTTCAATGAGAGCGAGAGAAGAGAGAGGGAGAAGGGAGGAGAGGTGGATCGAGGTCACCGGAGTCGGGGACGACGGACGAGATCAGTAGATCACGAGAGAGAGCTAAGATTCACCAGATCGTGGATGCAACCGATACGGGCAAGAGAGAGAGAGCAGAGATTGCGCCACGGCTAGCCGGCAAGCGAGTGGGGATTAGGGTTAGGGTTGGGAGCAGACTGTGGAGCCAGCTGCCAGCGAGGCCGAGGCGACTGGGCGAGCAGGGCTCGGCTGCGCCATGGTGAGCGAGTAGGGAACTGGGGATTAGGGTTAGGGTTTGGAGAGGAGAGCGGAGCGGACGAGGTCAAGGAGGCAAGGTGACTGCTGACTATGGAGCGGGCAAGGAGAGTAGAGAGGTGAGGAGGCGAGGCGACGGGGGGAGCCGCTTATATGCGGGGGCGGGGCATGGCGCGACGTGGGGGGGCGCTGGCAGGCCGAGCCGCTAGTGGGCCGACTGCTCTGTAGCAGGCTGTGCTGTGCCTGCCCATGTGCCTAGGGTTAGGCCCAGGCATGGCCTGCCGCTCTAGGCTAGGCCAGCCCGGGCCCGCTAGCCTCTGTGCCGGGCCGTGCTTGGGCTGGGCCAAAAAATCAGGCCTTGGGCCGGGCCGACGGGCTCGGGCTGCATGGCCAAATATAGTATACTTGACTCCAAGACACTGAACAAACACAACCACGCACACAAAAAAAAGAAAAGAAAGACAATCTAGTGTCAGAGACCCATGCAGACCGGACTATTCTCAATCGACTGGCGAGGAGGAATTAGAGGCGAGGGAGGGGACGGGCTCGGTGAGGAGATGACGTGGATGTCCTCTGGCAACAGCACGGACACCGCGGATACCATGGAGGGGGCAGAGGAGAGAGCACACATAGAGGAGGGGGAGGTGGTCGGGGTGGGCGGC